>NC_092803.1:135047597-135350454 GCF_040954645.1 Diabrotica undecimpunctata | reverse complement strand
AGAAATCGGAAGGAGGATAGTAAAAGAGGGGTAGATAACATTGAGGGTCGTAAACTGGGATAAATGCTATATTTGGAGCATATTGGTGAAATGATCGTCTGAGATGGGATGCTCAAATTTTGATGTTTATGGGATAATCCCAATCTGTTTGTAGTTCTGAAATAAGTATTTACATTGTGCTTACCTTTCTAAATATCGATTTCAGTATTAAGATATTCTAAAGGTACAAATAAAAATATACAATAACTGCTTTTAAAATGCACGTATCTAGATCAGATGACATACTTTCGTAAAGAAAATAAGATTTATTTTGTTTGACTTGTTCAACGAGATCAATATCTTATGTCGTATTTATACGAGTACAAACAGTAATTGGATTTTATAGAGGTATTTTTTTCAGTTTGTGTTTAAAACTATCGAACAGTAATTAATTTAGATGTATGTTAATAAAATTTGTTAATTAAATATTAAAAAACTAAAAATCAATACAATCTACAGACCTAGATATCCAATATAATCAGCTCTAGGTAAGTCCTTGTACTCCAGTCGTCACGGAAGAAAATGCTGCTTAACCGTAAATTTCAATTTTGGGACCCCCAAAAAAGTGGGTACCAGTTGTATTTTGAATTTTAAAGTTATCAGTTGTCAGTCTGTTAAAGTATTGTAATATTGTTGGTGTTAAACAAAGTTATTTGAAAGAAGTATAGAATAGGTATATATATATATATATATATATATATATATATATATATATATATATATATATATATATATATGTATATATATATATATGTATATATATATATATATATATATTATATATATTAAACCCAAAGATTAATACTGTTACAATGCAAGAATTAATATTAAACTCAACAGTCTTAAGGGTTGAACCGCGTCCATTATCACTGCGCCGAGCTTTCGACGTCCTCTGTAATGTCTTCTTCAGAGCTTCCTATATCCCAGACACAACTACACTGATCACTAACCAATGCAATACTGCTACTTGGAACAGCGGACGGTTTATTTATACCGTCGATGGTGACGCGGTTTGGGTGGAGATTGGCGCGGGGACTGCCGCGGAGATTGGCGCGAAGTTTGGCGCGAACATTGATTTAGAATGGCGGGTGGAACGGACGATATTTTCTTCATGAGAGGTCTCCATGTCGAAGCTAACCGGATACCGTCATTTCTTTTATTTAGACAATTTGATCTTTTTTCAATTTCTATGACTTCTCAAATAATTCTTGGTTTATAGAAGTGGATGTGGGCTATGGTTTTGGAGTTTTCAAAATCAATTTTGTGACCTGTATGAAGATGGGGTTAAAATGGCAACGTAATTGTAAACGTAAATGGAATGGTAATCCTATTTTGGATTCTACGATTTGTTTGGCCTATATAGGATCGGGGACAGTCTGCACAAGGAATGTCATGAACTCCATGTTGTTCATTTGGACTTCCGCCTCATGAACGGCGGAAATCTTTCGGAACATATATACATATATATATATATATATATATATATATATATATATATATATATATATATATATATATATATATATATATATATATATATATATATATATATATATATATATATATATATATAGGACGTAGGAACGTAGGAACAGGATTTTATTCCTACACAAACGATCTTACGTTGAGGAAAATACTTCCGCAAAGACGGTAACGATTTCCTATTGTTTCATAACAGCATAATACAACTGTCCATTCTGACCATATTTCTGGTTGTTTTAAATGGGACAATAAATCTTAATATTTCTGCTATTGACTGCATATAGTCACTTAACACAGGCCAGTCTAGAAATTGGAAGGACGACCTTCGAAATCAGGAAACAATGCGCTTCGCCCAAGTACTGCCAGCGAGACACAATTCTAGCAGCGGCACCGGATCGTACACAAATACCTACATGCATACTCTAGGTGAAATGGCGACATTTTACTGGGGGATCAAAGCTTACTACAGTTATGTACAAAGGCCGTTCTGTATTCGCCAATTTTTTGTTTGTTTGTTTGCAGTCGAGTCGATAAAAACTGTATTTAAAAAATTGATTTCGCGCACGTAACTGACATTTAAAATCGCCGGTCGCAAGTTTTGTTTCTGAGTAAACGGTTTATTGTACACAAAAAGTGTTAAGAAATTTAAAATGACTAGGTATATTTTTTGTTTAAAATATTTTTTTCTACGGCGTACAGACCCACCTACGAATGTGGGTTTTAGGGGAAAGCCAGAGAGTAGGAGTGTTAAACTTTTTGGCATCTTTTTATGGTTCCAAAATTGACATTCACAGCAAAAGATCAGCTTGTTTTTATAATTTTTAGAGGTCAACTATCTAAAGAATGGACTGTTGATACAGAAAAGTAAGTCAAGATTTATCAGGACAAGACTGAACCAATAATATACATACAGGTTGCGCCAAACCTCTGGCTTTCTTTTAATATAGTTAATTTATAAATATAAAAAATGTTTATAACGAAACTGAATTATATTTCGGGATTAACCCAGATATTACTACCGTCCTTTTAAAAGGCAGTGTAAATTATGCGTAATTTAGGTTAGTACAGCTACCAACTGATAGATGGCTCTAGATGGAGTGTTTTCAAGAGCCAGCATTCGACAAGTTTTATTGATTTTAGTGCGCGCACATGGTGTAATTGTGAGGTTATCTGTGTAAATTGCCAGGTTTTGGACTACAAAATGGATGCTTATAATTGGAGGTAAGTCTAGAATTAAAAAACTGTTATTTCACGGCATTGGCATGTGGATTATTGTATAATAGGAACTTATGTACGTATATTCTTGGCTCGAATAATTGTCACGTTGTTTTAAAATCTCGCCGCTTGGGATTTCATTTTGTTCTTTTAAAAGGACGGTAGTAATTAGTACTACCAACGTGCGTATTGTTTCAGGAGGCCTCTCAAATTGCATGAGCTATTAGAAGAGCTTGATTCTGATGAAATCCCAGTCCCTCCAGATGGTTTGATCATATTTCTCCCAGAAAATGCCAATGATGATGTCACCGATTGCGACTCCGGCGATGAAGAACTAACTACAATAAATAATTTACCGGGTAGTCAGTTGAGAAACTATGTAGAACTTGTTTTTGACAACGCGACTGAATTACCACAAGATTCTGTAAATTCCAGCCTACCAGAAGAAGATTCGAATGATGACAATATACCATTGGCTTTGTTTCTTTCCAAGGAAAAGCTGCCCCATCAATTAGAGAAGAGAATATCTGCACACTGGATTCAAGGAGACTTGTATCAACACCCTGATTGTACTTACTGGAAAACTCAATTTGGACCGAAAATGACTCAGTCGCCGATGGAAATTTTCAATTTGTTTTTTGATGATGAAGTCATCAATTTAGTTACCGAATACACTAACATCTACGCAGGACAAAGAAATCTTTTGAACGACATTACTCAAAATGAGATTCGATGTTTTATAGGCGTTCTTGTATTAAGTGGTTATGTGGTTGTGCCGAAAAGGTACATGTACTGGGAAAATCGTGACGATTCGCACAACGCAATGGTGGTAGCTGCTATATCTAGGGATAGATTTTCCCACATAATGAAAGTTTTGCATGTTTGCAATAACTTGTCATTAGATAAATTTGATAGATTTGCCAATATGCTACCCCTGTTCGACGTAATAAACAAAAAATTTATACAATTTTCCCCTTTAGAACAACATCACAGCATAGATAAGGCAATGGTTCCGTATTTTGGTCGACATCCTACAAAACAATTCATCAGGGGAAAACCAATCCGTTGGGGGTACAAAATGTGGGTAGGAGCCCTTCGTCTGGGATACATAGTTTGGTTTTCTCCGTACCAAGGTAATTCCACTACAATACCTGAACAATATAAAGTCCTTGGATTGGGTGCATCAGTAGTTCTATCCTATGCAGACAGATTGAGTGAAGTATGGCCTCAAAGGCGATTCCATCTTATTTTTGATAATTATTTTACTTTTATTCATTTACTGCATGAGCTAAAACAAAGAGGCATATTTGGTACAGGCACTGTAAGGGAAAATCGCACCATGAAATGCCCTTTACCCTGTTCATCTATTATGAAAAAAACTGAACGTGGTAAATAGTGGTTTGCCGCTGGCATGATAATAATATCGTTTCTATTGCTTCCAATTTTGTACCAGTAATGCCTTGCTTCTCTGTAAAGAGATTTTCACAAGCAGAGAAAAAACATATTCAAGTTCCTCAACCAAATATTGTTAGAATATACAAAAACTTCATGGGTGGCGTTGATCGCAGTGACCAGAACATCAGTTTATATCGAGTGTCCATAAGAGGAAAGAAATGGTATTTTCCCTTTTTTGCTCATTGCGTTGATATGACTATTCAAAATGCGTGGCTGATTCACAAAACTCAAGACGATAAACTGGATCAACTTGAATTTAGAAGATCTATTGCAACTAATATTTTGGAAACTTTTAAAAAAGAAACAAAACGCGGACCTTCTAAGCGGAATTTGAATTCGGTAGCCAATTCAAGATATGACGGTATTAACCACTTGGTTCTTTATCAAGAAAAGCAATCGCGATGTGGATATTGTCACAAAAAAGTCCAGTTTTTGTGTGAAAAGTGCAAAATACCTTTACATCCAAAATTTTGTTTTAAATCCTTTCATTCTTTATAAATTGATACTAATAAAATATATATGATATCTGGTACCGTATATTACTACCGTCCTTTTAAAAGAACATGTCAAAACTTGACAGGTATCATCATAAAAAAATATATGATTGTGTTTTTTGGTTCCATATGCTATAATTTCCATGAAAATTCGAAATTATTTCAAAATGTTAACAATAAAAGTTTCAGTAATATCTGGGTTAAATAAAGTTTTATTTTTTTTAACGGAACACGTTTGAAGCATTTTTATTATTATTTTTTTTTTAATATGAACAGTTTGTATAAGGTTTTATAGGTCTAACAATTTTGAAAATATTTTTACTTTTATTGAGAAAAATGGTAAGGTTTAAAGTGATATGTCGAAGTCTTTCTTGTGATTAACTAAATTAGATTTCTAACTTATTATATTTGACATAGAATATACAGTAAAATTACTATTTTCAAATAAAAATTTTCTCATTTTTTAAATTAAACATCCTGTATATTAGTATTTTATTTTGTTAAATATATTACTTCCTTTCTTCTGATATCAGGTTATGAATACATAGCGGGTTTAGTTTTGTATATGTTAAGAGAAGAAATATGGATTTTACGTTTTTACAGATTTTTTGTTAATAAATATATATATAAACATATATGTCTAATCCTACACTTTCTGGTTCATTCTATAGATCCTGCATGTTTTGTAGTAGGGTTAACAATATAGAAAGTAGAGAGGAGAGAAAAAAGATGCTACTTTTGAACATATACTTGAAAAATGGGAAATATTCATTGACAGTTGCAGAACGTCATACAAGCGATCATCTTATGTTACTATATATGAGCGATTTCTTGGTTTCCATGGTAGATGTCTATTTAAGATATTTGTATCCAACAAACCTGCCAAATAAATAATATAGATTGTTATCGTTTGCGACTCTTCATCAAAGTAACTAGTAGACGATTATCGGTATGTCCGTTTCTAGAAAAAAGAACGAAAGTAGGAGGTCTACCTATAAAGTAGCAATTTTTTTATAAAACAAATAACAAAAACTTACTACGTTAGTACCAATAAAAAAACGAAAAAGAGATACCAACAGAACTTTTAGAAACTCAGGAAAGAAATCCTATAACTTGAATGTTTTTTATCAAGGCAAAACTTTGGTGTTTTACATGTCTAAAAATCTGTACCTCAAAGCAAGAAGAACCTATGTCGAAACTGCAAGTTTTGAATTATGATACAATGAATGTGTAAACATTTTTGTACTAATTTATCCAAAGCAGCAGCCCTTTTGGAAGGTTATGGAAAACATGCAGAAAGTCCTGATAAAGTTTGATAAAATATTTTACACTTTTTATTATGTTTCACTGATTGCTTTAAAACCAAATTAAGTCTATGCGCATAACAATGAACAGAAATTGCTTGTAGATACTTATCTTTAACCAGTTTTTGTAGGCGGTTTTGTTGCCCACTCATTGCAGCCGCACCATCATAAGTCTGTACAATTAGTTTATTTCCACACTGAAACTCATTGAAAGTCCCGAAAAAAAAAAAATTACGTTTCTAGATGTTGCCAAAATTTTCGATCTTTTTTGGTAATTATTTCTAACAATTCCCTCGATTGTCAGTGTCATTGTCCTCAAAAAGACCTCAAAATGCTAATTTTTATTTAGCCAAAAAATATACAGCATCTATAAGTGTGTTTTTTGCTAATGATATATCTAATTTTTTAACAATTTCATTATGTGTAGTAATATTTGCCTTAAACGCTGGTCGGCCCATTTGGTCCCACTGTACTCGTCCAGCAGCAAAAAGTACAACAGCAAAAATGGTCTAGTAGTGACACATCTGGTAAAAAAGTAGTACTCCACGTGTATGTCCGATTCTATTAGGAAGTGTTCTACTAGATTTTTACAAATAATACCCTAGGTGGCATTCTTCTTCCTAATTTTTGCCGAAGTAATTATAAGCAAACCTCCATATTTTTGTTGGATCATTGAAGTGTTTGTTATTTTATGATTTTGATACTATTTATCATTTTTTTAAATTTCGTTGTTGTAAGGGTAAGTACTGGTAGTATATTTATTTATTCAGTATAAGATGTTTTTTATTATTGTTGTTTTTATATTACAAAATGGACCTGTACTCATCTAAGTCCAGTGGGTTATAATATTGGTATTGGAATGGATTTTCAAGAAATGCCGCCTATTAGTCCCATTGGGTTTTATGGAAAACGTTATAGAACTTTTGCTTTAGCTACAGATGACGTAGCGAATTCCACACATTAAGATGTATCGGTGGTAGTTATTCCTCCTGAGACTGACTATCAAACTGACAATGAGGACATAGATAAGGATGATCTTCAGACTCAAAGCTTTCCGAATGACGTTCCCGGAGAAATAGAAGTGCATTACATGAGTGATGACTCTGATAACGACGAAGATAATCTTCCTCTTGCTATTAGAAAAGAAAATTTACTGAAGGGTCAAAATAAAACCAAGAAATCTGACTGGACGAAAGAAATTACGAGGGTCGTCTGGATAATATGAAAGAACAAATCCGAGGTAAATCTCCTATAGAAATATTTGACAATTTTTCGACAATAAAATTATTGAATATTATTACACAGCAGACAAATTTATATGCCGCTCAAAATAATAATTATCAATTTCATGTAACGCAGGAAGAGATAAAGATATTTCTGGCTATTTTACTTTTTACTGGATACCATAGATTGCCACGAGAGCGCAACTATTGGTATTTAGATGAGGATCTTCAGTTTCCCCTCGTGACTAATGCAATTTCAAGGAACCGTGTCCAAGAAATTAAAAAATACCTACATTTTGCAGATAGTTCGCAAATTGATACAAGGAACAGAATATATAAAGTGAGGCCTCTCATGAACAAACTAAATAAAAATTTTTAACAATTTGGCATATTTCACAAAGACTTATTAATTCATGAAGCGATGATAAAGTATTTTAATCATCACACATCTAAACAGTTCATAAGGGAAAAGCCAGTAAGATTTGGGTACAAGGACTCGATGCTTTGTAGTTCAACTGCTTATTGCTACAATTTTGACAAATATTGCGGAGCATCAGTGGATAAATCAAAAGTCGCGGCATTGCATTTAGGATCACAAGTTGTTCTAAAAATGCTGGATGTCGTTGATGTGCCTACTGACCACGAAGTATTTTTTGACAATTATTTTACTAGTTACAATTTGATGAAAACTTTAAAAGAGAAGGGCTTTAAAGCAACAGGCACAGCAAGAGAAAATCGTATAAAAAAAGTCCTTTGTTACTTCCACTGTAATGAAAAAGAAGAATTGTAGATATTTCGAATATTGCTTTGAGAAAACAAGTCTACTACTTTTCGTACAATGGAAGGATAACAATGTGGTCACAATGGCATTAAATTACGATAGTATTAAACCACTTTCAAAAGCAAATCGTTGTGTGCTGCGGCCAAACGAAAAATTGATGTACCTCAACCAAAACATTTTTTATCATACAACGCTTTAATGGGTGGTGTTGATCTCTTTGACCAATCGGTTAATAACTACCGACTCAGTATATAAGGTAAGAATTGGAGGTGGCCCATTTTTACCCACATATATGAAAAATAAAGAAATTGATCTTTTGGCTTTTCATCGAGATTTAGTACGTCATTATTTAACCCTAGAATACTAACCTTATTTTTACCTTCATTTATACTAACCATCGTAAAATTTACTACGCTGAGAAAAAAATGTGGTCACTGAAAAAGTATTTTATTTAACGTAATTTTACAAATTATTTTGAACAAAGAGATGTTTCTAAAACCTGAAAATCACAAAAAAATATAAATTCTAAATTTTAGAACTACACTGCTGTCAACAAAGGGCGCGATGTTCACCACAAAATGGACGTCGGCAGTGTTCGCAATGATGAGTTGTCATTCGACGTTTTTTAGACGGACAAAATTGACACATGGCACGTTTTGACACAGTAGGGCATATTCGTTCTTGCTGCGGCTCCAGATTTAAAATATTTTCAATAAGTAACTTTACCGAGCGGTTCAAAGTTGGCCAATTTACACGTTGCTGTAGCCAAGGTTTAGTTAGTTGTTCAGACAAAATGGCCATAAATTTTTTTCTGGTGATGGTTTTTTTTCTGCTGTCGTTGTTGGTTATGATTATAAATTATCCAAGAGTTTAGGCAAGCTATATTTAATATGCCATAGAACAGGCAAAGAGGCCATCTTCGTGTTTTTCTGGAAATATTCATGTTTCCGCACATTTGGTCAAATGTGTCTACTCCGTACTTGGTTGCATTGTAAAATTTAATGATATCTGGCTTTCCTGTTCGATCACATTCTACTGGACCATTGTGGATTGTCGACAGAAGAAGCACAGACTTATTTACTTTTGTCTTATAGGATACCATTGTTTTTTCACCATCAAAGCAAAATAAGGAATGACCAATTTTACGATTTTTGAGATTTATCATCTCGGGAGGTATTTCTCTTTTATTTTGCCGTAGGGTACCAACAATAGTTAAATCGTAAGGAGGTTTTAAGAGCTCCGTTGCTAGTGGTACTGACGTAAACCAATTATCCATGGTTATGTTACGCTTACTTTCGTATACACCCTGAGTTAATTGTTTTACATAATATTCTCCTAGAGGCTGTCCATTGGTTTTAGTTCCCTTTCCTAAATACAATTCTGCATCGAACATATATTTGGTACCTACGTCACACAGCATTACTATTTGCAGTCCATATTTGGCTGGCTTGTTTGGGATATACATCCGGAAAGGACATCTTCCCCTAAAAGCCAGTAGCTGCTCATCGATTGTTAGGTATGATCCGGGCTTATAGGACGTTTTGCAGTTCTGTATAAGATCATCCCATATTTCACGAATGGCTGCTAATAGGTCTGTTTCCTTTCTGTGTGGTCTAGATATTTTATCATCAAAACGTAAACATTCTACAAGAAATTCAAATCTTTCCCGGCCCATAGTTGCTTTATATATCGCACCAGAAATTTTGTCATCAAACATTTGTCTTGTCGCTAAATGATTGTCTTTTTGGGCAGCAGCAAAAATAAGTAGTCCTAGGAGTGAATGCAATTCGTCAATATTCACTTTCGAGTTTGTAAGTTTTTCGACTTTATATTTTTGTGCCTTAACAGAAATTTCGGCATTTGTATATTCTAGAATTTTTTCCAGTGAATTTGGACTCATAAAACAATGAAAAGCATCTAAGGGAGTTTGTGCTTTCTTGGTTTTATTAGTGGGGCCTTGAACAAAATGTACGAAATTACGTTTTGGAGTTTTAGTTGCGGCCTTTGGTTGAGAGGACCATCTGTGTCCATTTTTACCTTTTAGACTCGACGGCAACCGAATTTCCTTCTCTTTAGCTGCAATTTCTGGAGATTTTTCTTCTTTTGGTAGAGTTTGCTGAGCAGGACATTTATTTTCCTTGTCGATTTTAGAGCCATTACTTTCTTTTCTTGGAAACACTGAAGTAAACTGTTTTTCCAACTCATTACTCTTTTTAGAACTTCTTTTTCTTTTCTTACTAGTGGATGGCAAGTCATGGTCGGAATCTGAGTCGTTTTCGCTTGATGGTTCGAACTCTGATTCAGATGGACTGAATGCTTCTAAAACGACATCTTCTGTTTTAGATCCACTTTTCGATTTATCAGAATTGTTATCTGATTCATCTTGCCAAATTTCTTCCACGCACAATTGCAATTCAGCTTCCAACTCCCGCTGCGTGAGGGGCCTGTGCATGTCTCTTTGTTTCATATTCATATTTCACACTAAAAAAAAAATAAAAACTGATAATAAAAAAATAACTGATAATGAAAAAATAAAAACTGACAATAAAAAAAATAAAAACTGACAATATCGTTGTTTTTGGCAATTATAACGTTACCACTTACCTTCGTAATATTTACGAAGCTGTGCTCATTTGCAGGTACTTCACTAATAGTGTAGGCGTCACTGTACTTGTAAAACGTTTCGATATACACTAATGTAAGAATAGATGAGCGGGCGAGAGATACTGGTGTACCCCTTCCACAATATCCTACAACAATGACATTGGCGTCGTAAAAATTACGATGGTTAGTATTCTAGGGTTAAGAAGTTTTGGAAAATCTACTTATTCTAGAAAACGACTAGCAGGATCTGTACCAATTAGTCTAAAAATGGATGAAAGCGGTTATTTTCCAAAGAAAATAGACAAACAACTTCGATGTCGCTTATGCCATCAAAGAGTACGTTGGATTTGTATAAAATGTGAAGTTACTCTATGTATTGAACGTGATTGTTTTGTACAATTTCATACTAGTTAGATTACAATACAGGATATACCCAAGTATGTACCTATATTGTAAGAAAATAAAATATTTTTATTTTTACACAATGTTTTATATTTTTGACTCCCGATCAGCCCATTGTACTCGTATGAGTACACCTACTTTTTGCTAAAAATTAAATTTTTTTATGTCAAATTAAGATAAATTGTTACTATTTAATTCAAATCCAATAAGTACATTCAAAAAAATCTTATATTATCGAAAAAAAAAAAAATGTCGTGGGATCAAATGGGTTAAGAAAACTTTCTATTCTTGTTTTGCCAAACTGGCTACAGATCTTACATTTAACAGAGAAACTTCATCTCTCCTTTTTAAAACTCTACAACTATTTAAATCATGGACTCCGCCACTGGTCCGCCAATTTTTTTCTGTAAAAAACAGAAGATATTTTTTTGCAACAATATAACCAAGAATTTTCACGGTACCAACTAAATTTGTAAAATATAAGCTCAAAATAGGTGTTGGTCTACAATTTTCAATAATCTCATTTTTTCTTCAAAATTATACAAGAACGACTTTTCTGACTGTAAGAGATACTAACGAGTAAGTAACCAAAACAAAAAATGGTAACAAGCCTACTAATACCCACAGCGCGCCCACGCCCTCGTGCTTTTAAAATTTTAAGACACGGGCCGGTCCCGACCGATAGCCGACGGACCAACATACGTATCCACAAACAAAAGTGATAACAACGTAACATGCAATCGAGTCGCATAAACTCGCCAATATTTTTTTGCTTCCAGTTGGCTATTTACTGAATTACTATTAACACATGTTTCTATTGGTAAAAAATATAAATGGAATTATTTCACAGTAGTCATAAAATATTTATTTGCAAGATTTTCAACTGTTACCAATGGTAACAATGGTTATATGGACGCCTCGCAAATACTTTGCACATGTGTCATTTTTTGGTTTACGAAATTCTAAATTGAATTTTTCTACAAATATTTTTCTGTAAACACATTCTCTAACTATATCAGATTTATTATTTTATAATAAGTGTGTTTAAATGCTATCTACAATATACGAAGAGGCTGGAATTTCGAAGGAGAATGGTAAACCGGCGATATGTAAACTAAAACGAAACCAAAGGAGGTATTTATACGTTTGTTTAACTTTCTTCTAACATGAGTTGTAAGTCGAAAACCTAAAAGATGGCCGTTATGCGTTTTTTCGCGGAATAATAAAGTCTGCTAGTGTTAATTCAAATAATTAGTATAATAATAATAGTATCTTTCTCTCTGTCACTAATTGATCAATCATGAAGGTTTTATTAATTCTTTTATTTTCTATTGTTTGTCTTAAAAGCAATGTCTTGATGGGTCCCTAGACGAGAAACGAGTGTCCATGTTTTATCTCTATCCTATCCTTAACAATAATTTTAATGCTTAAAATTTGTAATGCTACTTAAGTTTGAACTTTATATTATCTTTTTATATTGTACTACACAATCTTCTTTCTGGATAGAATATTTTCATGTTGTGACTGGCTGTATGGCACTTGCCTATGCCATTAAAAAAAAAAGAAAAAAAATTATTTTCTATTTGTGTATTAGTAATTATTATTTAAAAAATTACCTTTACAAATATCACTCGAGTATTTATTTTCCCAACCTTCAATAAAAATGCTCTACTTTTCAGTGTTGTCTTAATCAGCCAGTTAACTTATAAAACTTATACAGCTAGATCTTTTAAAAAAATAAGTTTTTCCATAGTTTCTAATAAAATCTTTTAACAAAATTCCTTGTGAAACTGTTCCTGATGACTTCATTACTAAAAAAACCGACCTATGAATAATTTACATAATATACTTTAATAACCTTAAATTTTGTACTTTATAGTTTGGTCTCTATATTTTAGAATCTGAGATTGGAAATATTTGCTGCCTTTCTCCATAGCAGATTTTTTCCCAACACGTACCACTTTGTAATACAAATTTTGGTGAATATTTTTCGAGTCAATTTTATTTATTTTATTTCCTCCACTTTTATTGAAAAATATTGTTTTTATCTGTTTGTTGACATTCTTGATAACCTCCAACCAGCAGCATCTTATTCCCCTATAGCTGATATTTTCAGTTAATTATTTACCTTTCATTCTCTAGATACTTCATTATTTGTGTATTTATTTGGCTTTTCTGCACAAGTATATTTTTCACAACTTAAATAAACTGGTAAATAATTTCTTCTGAATTTTTGATAATAACCCAAAATTTAATGTAATAAGCTTTTACAAAAGACTGCGTAAAGTACCATTGATTTTCTTTCTCTTCGCAATAATTTTCACATTATTTACTCTATCTTATTAATTGTTTAAAACTCTATTACTGAATGGTTGTATTTGGACTAATACGAAAACTTGACAACGTAGCGGCGAAGGCCGTCCCGTATTGGACGCAGGCATCCACAACGTCCCGACGTTATTCGACGACGGCACATGTTCCGCGGCTTCTGGCGCGTGTGGACGTTTCCCGGAATTGTGCGAACCACGTGATCTTCACGAAAACTTCGCGGAAATAGGAGTTTTCGAAAATTGTTTTAAACTTTGTGACAGTTGATGGTTCGAGATTAAAGTTGTATCTGAACTGACAGGTAAGGGGAGTGAGCTTGTTAGCGATAGTTGTTGATTATATTCTTGTTTAAAACTAAAAGTGTAATTAAACCATGGTAATTATAAAGATTAAATAATACTTCGCGCTGTTTTTTTTAAGTTGATGGGACCTTATTTTTATATTGAAACAGTCTGAATATTTTTTTACCATATACGGTAATAAATTTTTGGCTTCACTCTTAAAATTTATATAAAGTAAATAGTAATAGTAATGTATGTTTTATCGTTAATCGATATTGAATATTTGTTATTAAAAACATTATTAAAGAATGTTTCTTATTAGCAGTACAAATTTTCTAAAATATCATACGGTCTCTACTTTTTGTTACAACAAAACGAAAACAAATATATAACAACAATTAAAATGAAATTTTTGCGTTAATAATCAAATGATTTAGCTTTAAATTATTAAATAATAATAAAAAAACTTTTAAAAATATTACTTCTTTCCAATATTTTAAATGAGAAATTAATATTTTAAACGTCTTCTATATTTGTATAAAATAAGATAAAAAAATTGAAAACATAAATTGAAATTTAAGTGTGCAACCTCAAAATCAAATGTTTAATAAAAATTGATTTATGGTGTATGAGAGTACAAATACAGTTTTTCAAATAATAATTACCTATTTTGATTATTACATACAAAAACTCCTCTACCATCAGAATCTTTGTCACAAGCTAAAAACTGTGTTGATGATATATTAAAGGACATAATAACATACACCATAAATAATCATATAAATATTTTTATATCTTAATTACGGTAATTGTGGTTTATTCCCCAACGGTTTTGAAAATAGTTTTAAAAATTTATTTAAGCGGAATTTTATTTGTTAATAAAACTAATAACTAGAGTGCGGAATATATGCATAGTGCATATAGATGCATAGGTATATTGCATAATATTCATTATTTCAAACAACACTGCATATTTAAGCTAAACGCAAATTATTTTGCATGTTTTAAAAATAGTTAATATAAAAGTTTAAAATTTTTCTCTCCAGTTTTTAAAACTTGGATATGAACGAGCTCATTATCTATTGCTCACTATTTGTTAATTATGGGTTTTAAAAAAGATTATTTCATTAGCATTGCAAGTCGTAGGTATATACCCTGCATTTAATGGTCTACTTATCTTGCCAGCTTCAGGCAAATATTCGTTTAAAGTAAACAATGTATCGTGTTTAGTGGTTTTGAGGTGTTTGGTATATATTAAATTTAAATTTGTCTATCTTTTAAAAAACTGCTGGATAAAGTACTTTCCCGAGTTAAAGCTAAGTGGAGACGAAGTATTTTGCAAGGCCTGTTACAAAATCCTAGGTTACATTTATGTTTACATTACATTACTTAATTGAGGAACTGACAAACAAGAGCCTCATGTTCCACAAAAGAAATTTGATTATTAATTACTTATATAAAGACGGACATAGAGGGAAGCATCAACATACAAAAATTCATCAATTTGTAGAAAATTCCTACGTATAAAAATTTATTTCTTTTTGGTGCTTGAACATTTTTTTTCTTCGCAAGTTTTAGTTAAAAAATAATCGGATTAGTACCAGTTTAGTAGTCGATTCATACATATGTTTAAGATATTTAAGATCATGATTTAAGATCAATTAATTACCAATCACAATAAAAAAATGTTTTTTATAAGTTAATGTGACGAGCTAAGGTCGTGTTTCTTGATTCTGACGTGATATGGACTCCTTCAGTGAGAGAATCACGTGTCCATGTTACTGGTTTGTTGGCCAACGTCGCTTTGTTCTTCTGATGACTTGATATTAAGGTATTACTGAAATTAATGGATTGGAGTTTGTGTTCAGTTTTTAAATATATTGTGATTTCTTTTACTGGATTACTTCTTTTGCCGTTGAGATATTGATATCTTCATAGATTCCTTTGTTGGTTACGTACCAGGGTGCATCAACATATTCTCATTATGGCAATATTTTATTTACTACTACAGCCCAACAGGTCTATGCCATATCTATATATTGGTTTGATAACTGTTTTATAAATTAAAATTTCATTTTTTATTGACAGTTTAGAGTTTTTTCCAATAAATTTCTTTTTATCTTAGCTGTATTAGTTGGATTTGTTTTCTTTTTTTAATGATATGCTCCTTCCAACATAGGGTTTGGTAGAGGCGTAGCCCAAGGTATTTGTTTTAGTCTTAAGTATTTTCTCCTTGTTGATATATTATTATGAGTTGTATTGTTTCGTGTTGTAGAGTGAAAGTTACGTGGGTTAACTTGCTTTTATTTACTTTTATTTTTGATTGCTGTAGATCAGACGTATATAATAAATATAACAGAGGTCCCATGTCACTGCCTTTCGGAATTCCCACCTTACTGATAGTTCTTCATTTACTTTTGTTCTAAACTGTCTTGACTTGCATCTAGTGATACCATAGGGCACCTAATTGTGATTTT
This sequence comes from Diabrotica undecimpunctata, assembly GCF_040954645.1. Taxonomy (NCBI): domain Eukaryota; kingdom Metazoa; phylum Arthropoda; class Insecta; order Coleoptera; family Chrysomelidae; genus Diabrotica; species Diabrotica undecimpunctata. The sequence continues at coordinate 135,334,369 of NC_092803.1, read as the reverse complement.
TCTTTATCGCTTCTCTCCCATTGGTTCTATGTGTCTGTGGCTTTAAGGATGATTTGATTGGTTTTCATTAAGAGTGGTCGTGTCTATTAATAATTTGTGTTACTTATTTTTTGACTAATTGTTCTCTTGCGGTTTTTAGTTATGTTTTTAATTTATTTGTTAAGCGATAAGAATGATTATCCGCTGGATGCCGAATTTGTTGCTATTTCGCTCTTGCTCTTCTTGTATCCAATAAGCTTTTTATTTTTTAGTGAAATATTTATTCTCTCCCCGATTTTATTTTTATCTGCATCATTCAGTGTTGCTTCTTTTGCAGCGACTTGCAATATTATTATAAGTTTATTTGTAGCTGGTTCTATTTCTAGAGAGCTTCTGAGTTTTACGTTAAATTTAATATTTTCATCCAGCATTTTTCGGTAAAGGTTACAATTTGTTCTAGGTTCATGGAGTTTTGGAGTGGGTTATTTGTTAATTACGCAGGTGCTAGTAGTAGCAATATTCGGTGAATGATCTGACGATAGGTCATACCTTGGAACTATGTTCATAAAGCTGTAGGATATTCCTTTTATGATGTAAAAATCTAAGAGGTGTAGTCTTTTTTGGGGTCCTTTAGCCAGTACGTTGGTTTTTATGTTGATAAATATGAGTGTTTACTATTAAAGTCACCAGTTGGGATAAATTTTGGGCCTAGCGTGTTAAAGAAGGATCAGAAATCTGTTTGTTTTAATCTTGTGCTTTAAAGGGAAGTGTACTGCTGCAATTTTTATATCGTAAGGTAATGAGCATACTTTAATAACTACTGTAGCTTGGATACAGTCTTTTACGTAACTTTGCATCATGAAATGTTAAATTGACTGTTTGATTAAAATTGTTGTACCTCCATGGTCAGTCTTGTCTGGTGGTAGTGGTATTTTTAAGTACTATTTGTCTCTAAAATGTGTCTCACCTATTAGTAATATATCTATTAGATTTTGTTGCAGAAATATTATTACCTCATCCTTATAATTCAGCAACCCATTGGCGTTCCATTTAGCTATTCGTAGAAAAAATTTTATGTGCATACGAATTTAGTTAGTATGTTTATTAACATGTCGTTTTATTGCACAATTTAATTAAACATGGCTTTAAATTCCTCTAAAAAATTCATAAGAATACTGTTTGAATCTTGGTTACCTGAAGTAGCAGTAGGAGGTTGTCTATTATTTGCTACATTATCATAGCTTAAATTTGGTATTACTGTATTGGGTTGGGTTTCTTCAAAAGTTTAGATTGTTCTACGGCTATATTAGCAGCATCTAGTACAAGCTGATTAAAGCTCTGTCTTGTCAATCGTTTCGAAATTTTAATCTGATTCACTCTCTGATATAATTTTTTCAAATTAAATCCAATTTGCCTTATTTAGTTATCATTGTTGAGTTGGTATTGTATTTGTATTTAAATTAACTGTGTTTTATTAAGATTGAGAAGTGGTAACTACTGTATAAATCTTTTAGTGCTGTCCAGTCGAGTTATAACTACAGAGAGTTTCGTCTGGTAAAACATAAATGCTACAAATATTGAACTTTTGTAAGGCCAATGCTGTTAGAGTGACTGCTTTGTTACAGTTATGAGTTTATATTTTAGACAGGTATATTTGACTTTATATATAGAGCTACTCATCCACTCGCATAGTTCTAATTGGGTCATTTGGTGCAAAATCCAATGTAACCTTTCAGGTTGTGCGTTGAGTTATTTTTAAAGTGCGTTTCTTCTAAAGAAATAAAATCTGGTGCATACTCTGAGAAAAGAAGCTGTCGCATGGTTAAATTGTTATACTACCCATTTAAATTCCATCGTAATGTACTACTGAAAATGATTTATGATTTAGTTAAAACACGAATCACTATCGGGTTCAGATGTTTCATGTTTTAATAGTTTTTCTAGTTTTTGCGTAGTCGTGTGATTGGGTTTTTTTATTTTTGAGTCTTTAAAATAAGCATGAGTATCAACAAGCATTTTAATGAGTGATGTTAAATCCGGTTTATAATCCTTAATATTATTATAGACATCTTCAGCTCCGTATGTCTCATTTAGTAAATCCTGAAATTAATAGTAATCTAAGTCATATAGTTTTGAATGTTTATTAATAAATCTTTTAGCATCTTCTTTGGTTTCTTTTGTTACTTTAGTTATGTCAATTTTATTTTAAAATTTCTGGCCTATTTGTATCTGTTGTTCTTAGGGTGGGTCCTGAATAGATGGTACTATGTTTTTATCAGGTGCAGAATTGCTGTCAAACCTTATTTTTTTGGATGTAGAATTACTTTTATTACATAATTTGTGAAATATGTTGGTTGCTAGTGCTATTTTGAAGATGGAACTTGCGATAGATGTGTTTTGGTTGATTCTGTTTATTTTTCAGTTGTTGGAAGGATCAGATTTGACACCTCCATCAAATTTGTTGGAAGTGAAGAAATTTTTGAATTACTATCGTCGCTGTTTGTTGTAAGAATCTCTGCAAAGTGATATTGTGAGGTGGATTAGAAGTTAAAATCGAATTAAGTATATCAGAATTAATAAGAGGAGATGATTCTGATGGACGTTGTGAGGCAAGATATCTATTTTGTTTGCATTTGAAACAAAGCGATTGGTCGCTAAATAAAAATACTTTTTCAAAAATTCAGGTATGGTTATTATCAGGTTGACTGCGTTCCCAAAATATGTCAACCAAAGAACAGTGCGTTACCGCTCCCCCGGGACCGGTGGCTTGGCGTGAACACGGTGCGTTACCGACCGTTGGGGGCCGGTAGTTACGTAATTAGTTTACATTTTTACAGTTTTATAATATAAATTATACGAGTTTTAAGATCAGTTATTAACAGTAAAAACATTTAAAAACTTACCATTGTCATTCGTTTTTTGATCAGGTTTCCTGTTAAGAATATTTTAAAGTATCAAGACAGCTTACTATTTTTTACAGATTTGGATTAAATGATCAAAACTTCTTAATATTTTATTGGTGTAAATGATATTTAAAAACAAAAAAATATGTAAACTAAATAATATTTATGTCCTTAGTTATTAAACAAAAAAAAAACACATAAAGTTTCAGGAAAATAAAAGATTTTTTCGTAGTTATTAAAAAAAAAAACAATCAAGTTTCAGAAAAATGGATTATTTTTTATGAATGCTATTAAAGCAAGATAAACACATTTCTGGTTATCCAGGACATTCATTGCAGTAACTTGTTACTTTTGTCACCATATTACTTGTCTGTTTGCTTGAATGTGTTTCTCTTAATTTATGATAGCATCCTTGGCATTGCCTTCTTCTTTTTTTTCCAGGTCCTGACGGTTTAACAAAAGTATGTGGAACTGTTTTGGGAGTAGTGGTGTTTTCGTGTGCAGCTATAGTAACTCCTGCGCCAATCTTCTTCTAAATTCCATTATAGATAATGTTGTGGAACAACTAATCTTGTTATCAACAATCCAGGTATTTGCAATAGATGTTCCAAGCAAAAATTCAAAGCCTAGTTTACGGTGCCATTTTAAACTTTTTCTTAAAACGGAATGATAAGAACTCATCTGATCACTAAAGTCTACTCCTATTTTTGCTTGATTGTAATCAATAATTGCCTTTGGTTTCAATACAAACTCACGTTGCCAGTTTCGCTTTCCTGTTGGTTCTAAAGTAGTTGTATGGGTTGGATCAGTGCTTAACATCAGAACTGGCCGTTTGTCCATCCATTTTATAATACGTAAGGAGTTGTTCTGTGTACCCCAAATTTCTCCCTTTTTAATTTTTTTAGGTACTTTTTTGGGAATACCTCTTCTCTTGGACCTCAGGGTTCCACAATAAATTATTTGTATTTTGAATATTGATTTGGCTAAAGGTAAACTCGAGTAATAGTTATCAGCATACAAGTAGCGATAGTAGCCATTTTCGAATTCAACATGTTCAAGAAGATCATACACTATCTGCTCACTCTGAGCAGTATTTGCATTGGTAGTCGTATTTTTACCACGATTAACAATTATTATGTTAGTATAACCATCCACTGTACATAACTTATATAATTTAATTCCATACGGATGTGTTTTATTTGGCAGATATTGGTTTATTTGCAGTCTTCCTTGATAAGGTACTATACTTTCATCGACTACCAAAATCCATCCTGGAGTTAATGCAGCTTGAAAATTTTTATTCAGTACTTTTAAAACTTCCCCTAACTTATCGAGATGATCATCTTTATTACACTGTTGATTATTACAAAAATGAATGCAATGCATCAGTAAAAGGAACCCGTCTCGTCTCATGGTAGTCGTAATAAACTCATTCCTGAACATGGGATCTTTCGACCAATATAAATTTATTGCGGGACTATCAACTGATCCCATAACTATACATATTAAAAAAAACGTTTCAGTTCGGCTATATCGCAGTCAACCCAGTAACGTATACATAATTTTGATCGATGTATATTTAACAACATTTCCCGAGCAAATCTATTTGTTTCAGTGACAATTTTCTGTAAAAGATCATCGGTTACAAATAACTTGTAAGCGTCTATAGAATTTTTTATTTCGTTAACGTTAAAATTTAATATAGGCATATCTTGATATTGATTCAACTCACCAGTTTCATTGTTACTCTCACCTATATCATTCCACCCATTTTCATCATCATTTTCAGATTCTGACATTTTTTCGTTATCAATTTTTGTCTCATTATCATCATCGAATAAATCACTCTCACTTACATCACTATACGATTCATCTAAAGAAAGAATATAGTTTTTGTCGATTACAGAATCGTGCGAATCAAAAGGATCGTCCCGTTTATTTTCACTGTCACTATTTGGCAACTCTGCAAGCACATGGTCTCTTAAATAAGTTGGACTTTGGGGCGAATTTACAATACTTGGGTTATCTTCGTAATATTTTTGACGTGACAACGTTTTAAATTAGGTTGTGGCTCGGAGTCATTCATGAAAAAGTGTAACGCCCGCTCACGTCTGTTACAGTGAGTCACCGAACGAGAGAGAGGCCCGCCGGACCGGCGAATGCCTTGCGTCTCTCTCCCACTCAAACATGATCGGTCCGCTGCGCGCGCAACACTAGAGAATTAGGCGCGTTGAATCGATGCGTGCTTGAATCATCGTCCTATCCTTAACAAAATCACTCAAATAGAAATTAGTTAAGTTTAAGTTTACATGTACAATGTTTTAGTAAACAAAATATATTTCTGTAGTTAAAATTTGTGCAATTCTTATTTTCGTTCAATTCCTTGTTCCTATTGTGCAATTTAATAATATTCATATCAATAAATATTCTACCGAGAAAAAGACGTTGTCACGTAAAATTTTCGCCCGTAAAACCGACTTTACAGGCAACCAATTTTTTATTTTCAACTGAAGTACTCGGTTCGTTACAATCTACAGTTTTTGTTTTGTTTGTATCAGCTGTTTGAGCTAACAACAAAATCTTTTTAACGCGAGATGACATTTTTAGACTAGTAAAACCACGTAAAACACGGACGTAGACACACACACCTGCTATTGAAATACAAACGATACTAAATGTCGATTGACTGCGCAAGCATGCAGGTATATAAATATGCACCGGTCCCGCAGGAGCGGTCTCGCACCCGAGTAACTAATTGTAATCTCTGTGCGTTACCGGCCCCCAAAACCCAGTACAATTTTTTCTTTTAAAAATGTTTAGAATCTTAAGATAAGTATAATGTTGTTTTTAGCAATTAAAACCAACGAATATTAACGAAGATATGCCTTTCGCAATTTTTAAAAGTTTGCAGTTTTCACACGCCGCACTTTAATAATAACGAACACTGGTCCCAGGGGACCGGTAACGCAGTCAACCTGTTATTATCTAGGGGTTCTATGTATACTTAACGCCTAAAACTAAGTATGTGGCTGTATTCAGGATTCGTAGCTCCAATTCTCATCGTTATTGGTGACATCAATTTCAAGCCTAGATTTTGGAGAATTTTTTGGTGGAAAGATTTTCCTCAATATTTTGTGTGATATTGTTGGAATAACATTAGATAAGAAAAGTCGTTCTGATGGGGTAATTAGTCTACATGATGGAATTACTTTATTATTTATTTTACTGGATCCTGTTTTATTAAAAAAATCATCTACTACAGCTTTACTGGAAAGATACTCGATTATTAGAGATTCTTGACTACAAATAATATTTTTTGGTTGAATGAGTGGTTCTAGTTGCAATAGATAGTGTTGCAATTTAGATCTATTAATTAAACTGAAGATGATGGCTTGTTCTTTTAGTGAAAATTTTGGAATGGTTTTCTTGAGATGCAACAACGGACTACATTGGATTGCTTTAAGAAGTGGTAAGAATGTCCATTGATGATAAATTATTATTCGTTATTTAATTTTACTTATTAAAAATGTATTATAAATATAATCATATTTAAGTAAGTGTGGTTCAGTCCAGTCCAATGTTTTCTTGATGTGGCGATTTTATTCAGATGGATTCAAATCTATTAATTCAATCTAATTAATATTCTTTTACTCACGTTTTTGGGTCTTCTTATAACACTAACTTTAATAAGCAAGTATATCACTTTTGTTTCTTTACTATGGTAAAAATACTAATATAAAATTGCGAATTTATCGGATCTGAAATTAAACACCCTATTTGATTCGGAAATCACATCCGGTCTCTAAATATTTATTTTTGTTTTCTTGAAAAATTCATTACGTTTGGCATAGACATTTTAATTTACTTCTCATAAATTCAATGGCACATGTTTAGACATTGAATTTTTGGAGTCGAGCAAAATGATTATAATTTTATATGGTTTCTGAAAGATGTAGTATTATATAACATTTTCATAGATCATATTTGTATGTATTTAGATATGTTGGTCTTTCTACAAAAAGTCGTCAAAGCTCTCCATGGTATAAAATTATTAATTCTACAAAACCGAGAATTTTCAGTTAATTTTCACACTGGCGCTTCTACGTTTGTCGGGAGTCGTGTACACAGCTCCGAATTAAAAAATTAAAAATGCATTTCGCATTCCACATTTCGTTCGCGCGATAACTCACTTCATGTTTAACATAAATATTGCACTATCTGGTTTCTTGATTTCCATTTTAATGTTTAAAGCTGAAAATCCATGTTTTAGCAGACATATAATTTTCTCATTTCTGCTTGAATTTCTCGAAGCTGGGAATGTGGTGAATGCAGAGATCTTCATCGTAGTGTTTGCATTATAAATGTCAAAGATATTCGTCGCTTTCTTTGTTTATTTTAAATTTAAAATATAAATAAACTGTAACTATTTTGTTTATAAAATATTTGCCAAAATTAACATTGTAGAATATTAAAATTAAATATTAATTATTTTTTTTTATAGAGATAATAGAGATTTATTAAGAATCTCAAATCTCTGAATTGTAAATTTTAAACCTCAAAATAATATAATGATTATGTCCAACACCTTACAATTTCTTTAGTAGTTTTACATTTTTTGGAATTAGGATTGCTGATTTAACAATACTTATAGAGTGTGCTACTTACAATTGGTCATATTTAGTAAATCAAAACGGCTAAACTATAAATAAAATAATAAATAAATATAAAAAGCATTAAATTCCACAAAAAAGTTACTTTTGTTTAATTAATGTAATTTGGTTTTCGAGTTATTTGTTTCTAAAAAGGCCAATGATTTTTAATTTTAAAATAAAAAAACTTATACTCTAACTATACAACAATATCAATTTAAAAAACAAAAATTAAAAGTTTTAAAGTAAATATTCAAAATGCCTACCACTTATTTCTATAAATTTTATGATCCAGTTTTGCAAAGATCTCATAATATCAAATAAAACTTACATTCAAGAATTCACCCGTAATTTAATTTTTCGTTTTTCTCTTTTCCAAGTAGACGTGTGTGCCATTATCAAATGCATTTATGAATTAAACCGTTATTTAACGTTTATTTTTTCAAATATGCACATCTAACAATAAAATACTGAAACTTTTTTTAACACTTCCACACAATTTATTCTGTATTAAATTATTACCACTACAGCTGCTTCGGCCAAAGTGCCTTTCTCAAGTGATCTATTTTTGTTCTTCGTCATTAAAAGAGTGGTTATGGTCTAGAAGTTAAAGTTCGTACGTAGAGTCTGTTTTTTTTATTATTGAAAGTCCTTTTATGTTCTGGTATACGTTTGATAAAACTTCTACAGGTTTGACCGATGTAAGTTTTTGGGCTGTCGCCACATTTAAGTTTGTATACAAGCTGTGTAATTGCTTTTTTTGGCTCTTGTTGTTCTTAATACATTTGCCTAAGTTTCTGTTTCTTTTAAAAGCTGGTGTTATTCTTTTCCTAGGATGTTTCGAAAGAAAAATACTAAGGCGCATCTATGGAGCGGTAAATGAAAATGGTGTCTGGAGAAGACGATACAACTTCGAACTCTATAGGATATACCAGGAACCAGATATCGTAAAACACATAAACATAGGACGTCTGAGGTGGGTAGGCCATGTAATGCGGATGGAGCAAACCGACCCAGCTAGAAAAACGCTCCTTGATAGACCTATTGGTCAAAGAAGAAGAGGAAGACCCAGAACAAGATTCCTAGATAACATCGATGAAGACATGAGAAATATGGAAATACGTGCTTGGCGGAGGAAGGCGACGGATAGGGACGACTGGAGAAAAATTCTTGGGGAGGCTAGGACCCACACAGGGTTGTAAAGCCAAAATGATGATAATGTTATTCTTTTCTTTTTTATGTGTTTGACTATTTTTGATATCTTGCCTGTATGTAATCGAGCAGAAGGTACTGGGATTTTTCTCTGTTGGTGGAAATACTAATTGTAGGGATTTCTTATGTAGTGTTTGGTTTAAAATGACCCTTATATTTTTTACCAGTCTTTAATGTTATTAACCTTGCATTTACGTCACATATCTATACTTCTTAAATCTAGATATGTTCCATAGTGTCTTACCATTAACTTTTCTCTTTTTATTAAAGAGAAGTTTTTTATGCCTATGTTTCCTTCTGAATATTTTTTTCATTTTTATTTACATTTTTTCTTTGTCCTCTATATTAATTTTTGTGTTTCGTAAAAGTCGTGTTTCATCTGTTTTAAAAAACTTTGTCAGCATTCTATTTTTTTTGTCGTATTTGTTTTATTGCTGATTCGTTTATAGTAGCTGTATGCCTGTTATGATTGTTGTGATTTGAATTGTAAAAAGGCTTTCTTCTTTTCTTCGCATTTTGTCTTCAGTTTCACTCTAACCCATTAAGTTTTCTTTTTTGATATGTTGGTGTTCATTACTTTTCAATTTCCAAGTGATTCTGTTGCTGCGTTAACAATGTTAATTTTAAGTTTTTCCCAGCTTTCCTCGATGATGTCGTTTTTCAGTAATTTATTTCCATCAATCTTCTGTATATCTGACATTCTTTTTCTGTCTAAGTATTCCGTGAATTCTGTATTTAGTCCTTCGACTCTGATTTTTGTTGACGTTGGTGTCGCTCTCTTTGGTGTGAATTATTTCATGATGATTTTTATTTTATATAATACTAGGCTATGGTCGCTAACTACATTTGCTGAATTGAAGCATCTTATGTCGATTATTTTTGATGGATGTATAATATATCTGTTGGTTATATATAACATGTTGAACTATTATTATAAATCTAATTTTTTATCTTTATATCTTATTAAATGTTCTAACACCTAGTTTATAAAAGTATTTATTTAATTTGTATACAAGATAACACTAATTTATTTTTCACTGACATTATTCTAATTTATATAATTTATTTACAAATTTATTTCCCGTGTTGCTATTCAAACTCGACTCGATACAATTATTATTTTCAGACTGACTAACACAATGAAAATTCCTCTATATATATTTATTAACCGTTGTTCTGGAACTCCGTAGAATTTGGCTGTGATGACCCTTCCGGAACTTTCTCGAATGACATGGAACGAGACAGGTTTTTAGTGGAAAGGGACCCGTGGATATTTACCTACTACAAAATACTTGTTAGAAAAATATGTTTACAGCTTAAATATGAGTCATATTTATCGTAACATTGCCCCCTCTTAAAAGATGGTTCCACCTGGAACCTTGTCGGGACTGGAACTGAAACGGTATGCTGGTATCAGCAACTGGACAATCTTTTACAACTTTCAGTTGTATAAAAATAACAAGGGACAGTTTTCTCTCCGCACCAGTAATTATGCGGATTGCAACAGACTAAAACCTGGACTTCGGTGTCTTTAAAGATCTCCTCCACCATACTTCGGATAACCCTCCAATCTAATTGGCGGCACTTTAACTTTGGCATGGCTAACTTTTGCACGTCAGACTCTACTACGTGCTCTCTCAATTGAAGTAAGGCTTTTCGTACATTTCGGTAGGTAGGTTGGTCACGGGCAATGTGTTTTGTTACCAGGTAGAAAATGTACTGCGAGGCATCTTGGAGTAAGGCTTTTGCTTTTCTTGTTTTTCTTCAGTGGTAACACCATGTCTTGCTTTACCGGTACCTCCATAGGCTCCCATAACCTTCTCAGAACGTGAGGTCCGACACATCTTGGGCTTGGTTTACTTCCACTTCTTTAGTAACGTCGTGGTCACCTTCGAAAGACGCCAGCCGGTTATGGTGTACTATCATCGGCTTTCCCCACGGAATCTTGCTTATTTGGTAGATGACATCGTTGATCTTCTCCACAATAAGTTATGGACCTTCCCAAAACTGCTGCAACTTGGGAGAACAACCTTTTTTCTTCTTGGAATTATAGAGCCAGACTTTGTCTTTCTTCTTATAGCACCCCTGTTTGGCTTGCGTATCTTACCGTTTCTTTATTCGGTCGCTAGCGATCTGTAGATTTGAACGGACCAACTTGTGTACATCGTCCATTCTTCTTCGTAATTCGATCACATAATCTTCACCTGCTACATCTTCTCCAGGTCGACACCTAAACTCTAGATCTCAAAGTAGTCACTTCTCGCGTCCCAATAATACTCTTAGGACTCTCGCTGGTTTCTGGCCTGTTAATTTATTAACAGCAGATCTGTAGGCTATTGTGAAGAACGGAAGATATTGGTCCTAGTCTCGCTGGTGATAAAACACCATCTTTGTCAAATACTTGCCAACTGTCACTCCAAATCGGCTGATATATTCTTTGATCAAATTATTGGCAAGTGTGGCGGCCTTCTGAAAGTGCGTAAATCTCGACCCACTTGGTAAAGTAATCCATTACTACCAACATGTACTTGCCTCCATTTTCACTTTCTGGAAATGGCCCAGCAATGTCCAAAGCTATTCTTTCAACGAGCTTCCAAAATTATATTGTCTAATAGGAGCTCTTCTTTTCAATAAGGCCCGTTACTCGTAGCACAAATAGTACATTTCTTACACCAGTTCTTTACGTTGTCGGAACTGTTCATCTAATAAAACCGTTCCCGAATTCACTGAGGGGTTTTCTTTACACCGAAATCCCCTTCTGATGGACTGTCGTGTAACTGACGAAGTACTTCGGCTATTCTGCTTTTTGGGATCACCAACTGTCTTCTCTTATCTAAACCGTCATCATTTTCCAGTACTTGTTTGAGCAATTCCTCCCGCATTACTCGGATCTGTATCTAAGATAAACTCTCCTTCTGACAGTGTCTCAGACAAAGGTCTCAAAGGCATTTTGGCATTCTGTATCCCAACGGTAATCTCTTACTTTCTCTGTAAGTCGCGTTAATGGCTTATCGATATCTGCAAACTTCTTAATAAACCTGCGGTAATAAGTACATAGTCCAAGAAAACTTTTTACTTGATGTTTGTCAGTTGGTTCTGGTCATTCCTTAATTGAATCGATTTTTCTTTTATCCGCCACTTCTTCTTCACTGAATATATGACCCCGATAATCTACTTTACCTTGAAATAGCTGGCACTTATTGGGTTTAACATCAATTGGGCAGCTTTAAGTCGATTACAAATGTTTTCTCAATTCTTCAAATGGTATTCAAATGTCTCCCCCAAGACGATTATATCATCTAGATAAACCAGGCATGTTTTTCAAGCTAACCCTCTCAACACATTTTCCATAGGACTCTAAAATATCGCAGAAGCATTATAGAGTCCAAATAGAATAACGTTGAATTGTCACAATTAAGATCCTGTGGTGAAGGCTGCCTTCTCTTTATCTACGGGGTCTATTTCTACCTGCCAGTATCCAGATTCAAATCCAAATAAGAAAACAATTTACTTCCAGCCAACGTGTCCAATGTGTCGTCGATCAGAGGTGGAGGATAACTCTCTTTCTTGGTAACGTAATTCAACAAGCGGTAATCCACACAGAACCTCATCGTTCCGTCTCTCTTCTTAACCAGGACCACCGGAGAGACCCATGGGCTCGTAGAAGATTCTATCACTCCGTCTTTCTTCATTTCCTGAACAATCGTTTCAGCTTCCTCTCTTTTTGCCTGTGGTAATCGTCGATCTGTTTGACGAATTGGTTAAGCATTACCAGTATCAATTTTATGTTTAACAATGGTAGTTCTTCCCGTCTTTCCTTCTTTCGGTACGAAAATATCACGATACTGCCGAAAAAATTCCCTTAATTACCTTTTTTCGATCTGATTTAGAGACTGTCCAGCAACTGCAACCATTTGGTCGAATTTGTCGTTTGAATTATCGAATGTTGTCATCTGACGGATTATGGATGTCACAGATACACAAGTTCCTGCTTTTGTCTCTTTCTAGATGGTCACTGGGTAGTCATTGACATTGATAAGTCACACAGGTATTTCTTTAGCCGAAGTCACAAATTCCTTTCCAATTACGATTACTCGGCCAACCTTACCAAACCAAATTATTTGGATCTGACAGGACTGATGATCACCTATATGGAGAAGGAGAAACAGGTCCTTTAATTCATAAATCGGAGATAGAAGATGCCATTGCAACACTAAAAAACAATAAGCAACAGGTCCGGACAATGTACCCTGCGAAATATTAAAGATCCTATATAAATCAGACAAACAGTTCCTTGATAACCTAGTTGCACTTTTTAACAACATCCCGGAGAACTGGTTACATTCAACATTTATTACAATCCCGAAGAAAGCAAATGCTTAGATCTGTGATGACTACCGGCTTATAAGCTTGATCAATCATGCCATTAAAGCGTTCACTAAGATCATTCATAAAAGAATAGATGATAAATATCGATATCTCGCAGTTTGGTTTTTGGAAAACACTTGGAACTAGAGAAGCAGTTTTCGCTCTCCAATTGCTTATACAGCGGTGTAGAGATGTTGATAAGGACATATGTTTGTGCTTTGTGGATTTTAGAACAGCATTTGATAATGTTAATCATGAACAATTGATGGATATTCTGCGAAAGACAGGTATTGGCGACAAGGACATTCGAACTGTGGCAAACCTATACTGGGGTCAAACAGCAAGAGCAAAAGCTGCCAACTCACTGGAAGGGTGTAGATCAAAAGAGGTTCGTCAGGGGTATATCTTATCCCCACTCCTATTCAATATTTATTCCGAGAAAATATTAAACAAATATATGGAAAATGCAAATGAGAACATAAAAATAAACAGCGAGTTAACGAACAATATAAGATATGCCGACGACACGGTGATTCTTGCCAGTACCATAGACGAATATCAACAGGTAATGAAAAGAGTTTATTCAATTAGTGAGGAGTATGGCTTGCGCCTCAACTTCAAGAAGACAATGTGGATGCTGATAAGCAAAAAGCAACAACATGCTCAACAATTACGGATAAGTAACGTACTAATTGACCATTCCCCTAAACCTACGTCTAACTAAATGCTACATTTTTCCGATCTTATTATATGGTATGAAAGCCTGGACGCTGACAGAGACGCTTACGAGAAAACTAGAGGCATTCGAAATGTTGGTTAACCGACATATTCTTTATATATCCTGGACCGAACATGTCACCAACATGAAGGTACTCCAAAGAATCGGAAAGGAGAAAGAATCGTGAGCACAATCAAACAAATACCGATAAGTACCGTCTACTGCATTGATTGTCCAGGGGAAAGTAGACAGTAAGTGAGGGCCAGCTAGGAGAAGACACTCGTGGTTCCAAAATCTGCGGAAGTGGTTCGGGCTCACATCGGTCGAACTATTCAGATGCGCCGCAAAACAAGATCAGAATTGCCATGTTGATAGCCAATGTTCGCAACCAACAGGGCACTTGAAGAAGAAGAAGAAGAAGTAGATAAACTGAAAATGTGAATGAATTATTACACGAAACGTCTTTAATAAAAGGATAAATAAATAAATAATATTTGACACATAAAACAGTATTATAAAAAATTTATAGTCTTTTAAAGTAAAATAAAAAACAGCTCCAAATAAGTACCTTTTAATAAAAACTGTTATGTCAAGTTTAGACAGTAGTGGCACAAAATAAAGGTAAACTTTTCAAAATAACAAAAATTTAAAACATAATAAATTAATATCGCTTATTTTCGAAAATTTAAAACTTGATTTTTTTAAATGTACAATTTTGAGTTGTACCACTATTATAACCAGTGAGCGAACTATTATCCCAGAAACAAAATACAATAGAAAGACTAAGAGAATACGTTTAGAAAAGTAGCATTAATATTTGTAATGAAAACATTCTGCACAGCAGAACATCAGGTCGTTACTCGCAGTTAGGCAGAAAATGAAATTTAAAAATAACAATCCCTAGAATCAGACAAATAACCCTTGGAATTATTTAACATGGCTTTACATTCTCAATAACTCACATAATAACAAATAAAGCAAATAGCACAAATCTGTCTGTCTTTAAAGCTCTCGGTTGCCAAAAGCTGACTTTATTAACGTAGTTTAGTAAAAATGTAACTCAATTTTCGAAAGTTGAGTTATATATTTAAATTTATTCGACAATATTTATTAAATAAAAAACTTTCAAGCCATGGAGATCGAGTAGAGCTGAAGAGTCAAAACGACGGATTAATGATTTCAAACGTTGCTCAGCAAACTGGATGCAAGTATGGAAAAAGGCGAGTAAAATCTATATTTAGTAGTAACAATGGGAACATTAGATGCTGAAGTTGATAACTGAAAACTAGGAAATGAAATTGGGTGAAAGAATTAATAAAGTACCTAGTAACTCCTGTATAGAAAAATAACCGTATGCAACAAGTCGATTGGTATTATACAGCAAAAAAACAAAGAAAAAAAAGATAAAACTTTGGACCAAAAAATGTAGCATACAAAACTATGTTATGTAGTTTAATACATCTAGCCTATAAAATAATATTTACCTATAAAGTGGCTATCTAGTCATTAACAGGTTGACTGCGTTACCGGCCCCCTGGGACCGGTGTTAGGATTATTAAAGTGCGGCTTGTGAAAACTGCAAACTTTTAAAAATTGCGAAAGGCATATCTTCGTTATTATTCGTTTGTTTTAAATGCTAAAAACAGCGTTATACTTGTGTTAAGATTCTAAACATTTCTAAAAGAAAAAAATGTACCGGGCATTGGGAGCCGGTAACGCACAGAGATTACAATTAGTTACTCGGGTGCGAGACCGGTCCTGCGGGACCGGTGCATATTTATATATCTGCATGCTTGCTCAGTCAATCGACATTTAGTATCGTTTGTATTTCAATAGCAGGTCCGTATTTTACGTGGTTTTACTAGTCTAAAAATGTCATCTCGCGTTAAAAAGATTTTGCTTTTAGCTCAAACAGCTGATATAAACAAAACAAAAACTGTCGATTGTAACGAACCGAGTAATTCAGTTGAAAATAAAAAATATGACGAAGATAACCCAAGTATTGTAAATTCGCGCCAAAGTCCAACTGATTTAAGAGACCATGTGCTTGCAGAGTTGCCAAATAGTGACAGTGAAAATGAACGGGACGATCCTTTTGATTCGCACGATTCTGTAATAGACAAAAACTATATTCTTTCTTTAGATGAATCGTATAGTGATGTAAGTGAGAGTGATTTATTCGATGATGATAATGAGACAAAAATTGATAACGAAAAAATGTCAGAATCTGAAAATGATGATGAAAATGAGTGGCATGATATAGGTGAGAGTGACAAAGAAACTGGTGAGTTGAATTAATATCAAGATATGCCTATATTAAATTTTAACGTTAACGAAATAAAAAATCCTATAGATACTTACAAGTTATTTGTAACCGATGATCTTTTACAGAACATTGTCACTGAAACAAATAGATTGGCTCGGGAAATGTTGTTAAATATACATCGATCAAAATCATGTGTACGTTGCTGGGTTGACTGTGATATAGCCGAGCTGAACTGAAACGTTTTTTTCAATATGTATAGTTATGGGATTAGTTGATGGTCCCTGATGCGTTGCATTCATTTTTGTAATAATCAGCAGTGTAATAAAGGTGATCGGCTCTATAAGTTTGGGGAAGTTTTAAAAGTACTGAATAAAAATTTTTAAGCTGCATTAACTCCAGGACGGATTTTGGTAGTCGATGAAAGTATAGTAACTTATCAAGGAAGACTGCAAATAAAGCAATATCTGCCAAAAAAAACACACCTGTATGGAATTAAATTGTATAAGTTATGTACAGTGGATGATTATACTAACAACATAATCATTTATCGTGGTAAAAATACGACTACCAATGCAAATACTGCTCAGAGTGAGCAGATAGTGTATGATCTTCTTGAACATGTTGAATTCGAAAATGGCTACTATCGCTACTTGTATGCTGATAATTATTACTCGAGTTTACCTTTAGCCAAATCATTATTCAAAAAACAAATAATTTATTGTGGAACCCTGAGGTCCAACAGAAGAGGTATTCCCAAAACGGTATCTAAAAAAATGAAAAAGGGAGAAATTTGGGGTACACAGAGCAACTCCTTACGTATTATGGAATGGATGGACAAACGGCCAGTTTTGATGTTAAGCACTGATCCAACTCATACAACTACTTTAGAACCAACAGGAAAGCGAAACTGGCAACTTGAGTTTGTATTAAAACCAAAGGCAATTATTGATTACAATCAAGAAAAAAAAGGAGTAGACTTTAGTGATCAGATAAGTTCTTATCATTCCGTTTTAAGACAAAGTTTAAAATGGTACCGAAAACTAGCCTTTGAATTTTTGCTTGGAACATCTATTGTAAATGCCTGGATTGTTTATAACAAGATTAGTTGTTCCACAACATTATCTATAATGGAATTTAGAAGTTTGGCGCAGGATTTACTTGTTATTACAGCTGCACACGAAAACAACACTACTCCCAAAAGAGTTCCACATACTTTTATTAAAACGTCAGGACCTGGAAAGAAAAGGAGAAGGAAATGCCAAGGATGCTATCATAAATTAAGAGAAACACATTCAAGCAAACAGGCAAGTAATAAGGTGACAAAAGTAACAAGTTACTGCAATAAATATCCTGGACAACCAGGAATTTATTTATCTTGCTTTAATAGCATTCATAAAAAATACTCTATTTTTCTGAAACTTGATTGTTTTTTTTTAATAACTATGAAAAATCTTTTATTTTCCTGAAACTTTATGTTTTTTTTTTTCTGTTTAATAACTAAGGACATAAATATTATTAGTTTACATGTTTTTTTGTTTTCAAATATTATTTACACTAATAAAATATTAAGAAGTTTTGATCTTTTAATCTAAATCTGTAAAAAATAGTAAGCTGTCTTGATACTTTAAAATATTCTTAACAGGAAACCTGATCAAAAAACGAATGACAATGGTAAGTTTTAAAATGTTTTTACTGTTAATAAATGATCTTAAAACTCGTATAATTTATATTATAAAACTGTAAAAATGTAAATACTAATTACGTCACTACCGGTCCCCAACGGTCGGTAACGCACCGTGTTCGCGTCACGCCACCGGTCCCGGGGGGACCTGTAACGCAAAGTTCTTTGGTTGACATATTTTGGGAACGCAGTCAACCTGTTAATATCTTTAGAAATCATCTTTATATTTTTGCATTCTCTAACTCGCTTATTTTGTTTTTCAGATTACAATTTAAAAGAAATGGAAGAAGGACTTAGAAGTGTAAAGATAGTTTAGACATTTATCAGTGAGTGAACATTATCAAGATGTTGGCCTACGCAGCCGTTGGAGCCTTTCTTCAGTTGTTATTAATTATACCAGGTACAGTTTATTACTTTGTTTAATTTATTTAGACAGCTTAATCCATCCAATCACTGTAAATCACTAATTAATTGTTTGTTACAATTCTCAATAGAAGTATATTTTATAAAATCTATAAAGATTAAAATAATTACTTGTATGTAAGCAAACATTTTTATTCGAACCTTACTAGAATAGATCTGGGATTTCATAGGGACATAAAAGGATAGACAAAAGGAAAAGAAACTTAACGCAATAGTCTTATTATGGTCTAAGATCCCACTTCAGGATCACTACGTTAATAGCGTAGCTAATCAAACTCACACTTTTATATATTTAAAGTTAGGAGAATTCATTGACAATTAGTCATGAGCCAAAAAGTAAACGTTAATATTTTTAAATTATTAAAAGTAATACATTTTTGGAACAAAAATTGTATGTCATTCATTTATTTTTTAAATAAATACGCTTATCATGACGTATATACATGATTTTTGTATCAAATTAAAGAAAATATTTTTCTTAATATGATGATAAAAGATTACTTAAAAAAATGACCGAAAATTAGGGTTGCCAGATAATAAAAACGTGAGGTCTCAAATATATAGTAAAATACAGCTAGCACGCAACGGTACTGGTTTAAAGTGTAAGTTACATGTTAGTTTTCAAAGCATGCACTAATAAAATTTAATTAATATAAATATATAAAATTTAAACATAATATCACTTATCAAACCAGTGTCTTTACGCGCTTTTTGCGGGCATTTTTTCTAGAACAACTTTTTATCATCATATTAATATGGATATAATGGATCCATTCTTAATTGTCATGCATGTATAAAATTTAACGATCGATGATTACGATGGAGGGTAACTCACGTCTCGGTGATGATAGCTCATTTGTTGATTTTTGGACTTTTTCGATTCATTTATCGTGGGGAATCAATCCCTATTAACTATCTGGTTTAACAAATAGAGCAATAAATATCATATTTATAGGCAAAACGGTTTTTTTATAAATTTCGTCTATTTAAGGTAAACGTAGGGGATATGACCCACAATTCGTGTTTTTGAGAAATCTCAAACGGTAATACCAATAATCACATGTTGATTAGTGTTTATGACAACTAGTACTAGCAGGTACTCACAGTATAAATTCCAGCTAAATCCTACAATAAGAATTACTATAATTTAAAAAAACAAATAAAGTCAACTTTTGTGTTATATTCCCGACAGGAGGTGGAAGGGGGGGGGGGTAATATAACACACTATAGGTGTTGGGGATATGACTTATGGGAAATTACATGTAAACCAAAAATAAAAACAGAGTGATTAACTTTGCAACTTTTAATGAAATGAGGTGAAATAAAACTACACAACGGATATGGTGTTAGGGAATTTAACAACAGAATTGAAGTATCCACGGCGACCATTAGGTTTTGGCAGGAGTTTCTTAATTTTTTTTCATTTTGGCAATGCCGATGTCTTCAGCTAATGGAAAGACGAACTGAACCTTTGCTTTCTTTATAAAATTAACTTCCACGCCATCGTTATTGATACTAATGGCTACTCTCACATAATATAATGGCTTGCTCTTTCCTGGAAACTTAACCAATACGTAATCGTCGACGTTAACACTTTTTACACATTGGTGAAAATCTTCCTCATCTATAATTTCATCATCGGAGGATTTTGTGTCCCACTCGCCTTCAGATGATGATAGCAATTCTTCTTCTAGTCAGATCTTCTTTTTTGCTGGCTTTCGAAGCTTGAATGTTTTCTCCTGCTTTGCAATTTTGATTGCTCTCGTTTGGCCTTCTTAGCTTCTATATTTTCAGGCGTTATCAAAAGTTGAGCAAACTGTTTCTTTTTCGCTACGGCAGGAGAATCACATTTTGGTACTGGTGATACAATTTGTAGAAGTTTCGTAGGAGTTGCTTTTGTGGTTTTATGAGAATGTGGGTCAGTAGGCTTCTTCTTTGGAGTATTAAGTGAGAGTGAACCAAATGTGCTGGGTTGAGGATCAAAGGCGAATTTTTGCTCTGCCAGGCCAAGGGCATTATTTTATCCTAGCTTACCTTTAATGATGTTCTTTGTTTTGAGTCGGAATCGTAGGGTTTTTTCCGGTATATCATATTTTTAGCTACACCACTAACTGAAGAGCCGTTTGCAACATCCTTGAAACGAAGATTATCTTCAGTCCAGTAGCCTCGCATGTTCTTTCACTTATAGCTTTGCATATCTATAAAAGCAAAATAAGTCTCAGATTAAAAATTAGAAATGTTTTATTTATGTGGGAGATATGACTCGCGTCATATCCACCACAACAACAACGCGTCATATCCCCGACTCGACGCCATTTTAAGTAAAAAAATTCAAATAGTAAACAAGAAGGGCTATGTATCTAAATAAGTCATGGTCTTAAGTTTAAAGAATGCGCAACAACTTAGAATACACGAAAGCAACAAAAAATTTAAAAAAAGACAAATTACAAAACTTAGAAATTACCAAGGTAAAATTTTTATGGTGTTTACCTGCAAAAGTGTACATAACACCAAAGCTCCCTCCACGACGGATCGCTATACACTAACTTAGACATGCTCCATCTGGTGGCAATGGTGGTAACTACCGTTTCCCAAAACCTTTCCCGCGCGAGCATGCAGAATTTGAAAGATATTGAAAACGCGTCATATCAGCGACCGTGTCATATCCCTCACGTTTACCGTATGCCTTGTTTAAAATTGTGTGTTACTACCCATAATATTTCTAGAAAAACGTACCTGATCTAGATTTGAGGCTTAAATATTGGGAAATCCCCAATCTTTTTCCCTTATTTAATAAGCTATTGTAAGTTATAGTTTAGTTTAGTTTTCTTGCATATACCGGAAAGCAAAAAAACACACATTTTAAAATTGGACCTTAAATCGGACCATATTTAGAGCTTTCACTAGAAGGAGATGGAAAATTCTGTAAACGATGCGACAAATCGGTAAGTTTTATTTATTCCCTCCGTTTTTCATCTTATAACTAAATTTCAAAGTGACTAATTATTGTTAATTTGTTTATTGCCCAGATTGCAGATTTCTACCAAAGTAGAAAATTTAAACAGAGATCTAAAATGACGTATTAAATCGATAGGTAATATTTCTATAACACAGAAGATAATTCAACGAACTGAAAAGTACATGGTAGATGATGCTACTTTTGCATTTACATGATAGAAATTTACATTTATTTCAAAATATTGTTGTAAATTTAAAATTTTTGAAGCGATTTTTTTTAAATAATTTTTTAAAAATAAACTTAATTAATATTGGCTAAACGTCTTAAAAAATAAGCTAAACATTTTATCGTTCTACCGAACTTCTATTTTTTTGTTGTTTTCATTAGTTCCGTGCTTTCAATCAAACATCAGCTGATTGGATTGTAGATTTTGCGTGGCAGTTTGGTGATTCTGATTACTGAATGTTTACTCAATCACAATCAGAACATCCAACATTTATGATTTGTTACTATTCGACGAACAACGATTGGTTGCTGTGCCAGTCCCGACTCGTAAATATTTGCTTGTCCACTTTGCATTATGGAAATATTATTGGAAAATTGCTAAATTCGTTGGTCGTCATTATTTCTCGGTGGGATTCTCAAGTTCGCATACAAATAGATCTAAGACATAATCATAAAAAGAAATATTTATTCAATACATTTTTAATACCGGGTATCTTCGATTTATTACAAGAATTAAACAATATCAGGTTTAATTGGTTAGCGGTTTTTTTATACTTTTATTTTGATATTGTCAAAACCAACAGAAAGTTGTATTTGTATATTTTCGTAATATTAAAAAAATAATGTATCAACTAAAATAAACTTAATAGAAATGTTATCAATACATAAATATTTAGCTGAATATAAACGAAATAGTACGATTTATTTTAAAAATAGGGGGAATTAGGACAACTGTATACGAATATGTCATTTTAGTTAATTTCCATTATTTAAATTACCTTAAAATAAAGGAAAATATATTTGCTTATTTTTATTGTATATCTTCCACTCTTTCTCTCTCTCTCTCTCTCTTGTCATTTCCCTATTAGCGAGGATAGTGATTTTCTACTACCCCAACCAAGTTTTCCCGATTGGTCTCTATCTTCAGCTGCTCTAAAGGTTTTGTAGAATAAGTGACCTGCAGAATTCTAAATTTCTCCAGACCATCGGGTTAGAGCCTCTTGGTCTTCTCCACAAAACGTTTTCAGAAACAATTAATCTCTCTAAATTATTGTCACCCCTGCACACCACGTGACTAAAAAACTGTAGAATTCGCTGCAGGCATTATGAGGAAAGTCTTCTTTTGATGTCAAGATGGTTAAAAATGAAAACGTTTGTCCAATGAGCTATCAAAAGTGTGCGCAGCATTCATCTAAAACACCACATCTCAAAGGCGTTCATCTCATCTTTTGGCGTTCTTGTGAGCGAAGAGTCCAAGTTTTAGTCTCGTATAGAAATATTGAGAACGCAAGTGAATCCACCAATCTTATCTTGATTTTTTGAAAGATAGATCCCTTTCCAATCTTTAGTTGGGTGATTCATCGCATTTTTTGCCATGCCGATACGTTTACAAACTTCTGCTGTGAAGTTGGTATCATTGGTTATACTAGATCCGAGATAGTTAAAGCAGTCTACTATCTGGTATTCCTGCAAGTAGTTACTTAGCTAAATAGTGATCTGTCTATAACCATTATTTTTGTCTTGTCTTTGTTAATTAAAAAAACCGACTTTAATGCTCTGCGACTCACCTTTTCACAGGAGATCTAGTACTACTTTCTTATTTATTGTTGATAATAAAATCTCATTAACAAATTTTAAATTAAACATTTTTCTACCAGCCACCGTTACTCAAAGTATCCATCTTTCTCAGGCCATTCTAATGACATATTTACCATAAACATTGAATAAGTCAGTTAATAAAATGTGTCGCTGTCCAATCCCTCCCTCTGCTCTGAATTGGCTTGAGAACCTCTGATCTACCCAAACTCTTGCCATACCACACTGATACAGATATTTATTAAATATCACCAGGTATATCTGTGCACCTATATCCATTAAAATGGTCAATAAATTATATTATTAAAAGTACTTGAAATTCCCTCGTCTTTCCAATGAGTTGTCTCAGGTTCAGTATTTGCTCACGTGTACCTTTATCTTACAAAAACAAAAGGATATTGGACACTATCGTAATAGATTGTGATGTTACATATTTATGCACTACAAAGGGGATAATTTCTAGATGACATTACTTATTGAACGATGTATTCTATCTTAAATTACGAATAACAACTACGAATGAATTACGAGTATTAATTGACTTCGATTGCTCGTCTGTTTACCTTTTTATAATGTATCGGTCTATAACAAATCATATGGTTTACTCGGCCAAATAATGTTCATATAAAAATGCTGAATCTTCAAGGTTGAGCATAAGTTGTGCCAAAAGTATTTTTAAAGTAGACACGCATGTTAATAATATGTGTGCCCTATATTTCTAATTTAACATCATTTACGTGATTTATAATAAGTTTTATTTTTACGGTAAAGTATTCTTTCGGCAAGTAAGTACGTAAGTAAGTTTCGGTAAAGTAATAAGTAATAAGTAAAGTAAGTATAAAATTGCACTTATTTAACACAATATACAAAACAGGTATTATACCTCAAGAGTGGCTGTTGTGTACACTGGTTAGACTGCCAAAGAAATCCAATGCAAAAGAATGTTCAGAACATCAAACAATATCTTTAATGAGCCACATATTAAAGATATTTCTAAAAGTCATCCACAACCAAGTTTATCAAAAGTTGGATTCAGATATGAGTGATACACAGATGGGGTTCAGAAAGGGACTAGGTACTCGAGAAGCTCTCTTCGGTTTGAATGTTACACAAAAATATCTAGACGTTAATCAGTAAGTACATGCATGTTTTATGGATTTTAAAAAAGCATTTGACAGAGTATGCCATGATAAGCTAAGAGACATTCTTGAAAGAAAGGACATAGATAATAAAGATCTGCGAATAATTCTCAATCTATATTGGAATCAGAAAGCTAACATCAAAATAGAAAATGAGATATCACAAGCAATAGAAATACGTAAAGGAGTACGACAGGGATGCATTTTGTCACCGCTGCTATTTAATGATTTAAAGCATCTGCCAGGAAACCCTTTTGCAAGCAAACGAAGGAATCGCAATCAATGGAGAGGTTGCAAATAATATTCGATATGCAGACGACACTGTACTAGTTGCAAAAACAGTAGAAGAATTACAACGATTACTTACAAATATAAATATTGCCTGCAACAATTATGGCATAAGTATCAATATCAAAAAAACCAAGTATATGGTCTTGAGTAAGAACATGACACAACCAGCACATATAAGTATAAGCGGCATTCAAATTGAAAAAGTATTAAGTTACAGATACCTGGAGACTTCAATAAACGAAACTGGAGACTAAAACAATGAAATAAAAAGACCTATCGAAATTGCTAGGGCCACCTTCATAAGGATGAGGAAATTCTTCTGCAACAGAGATATAAGCATCCCCCTACGATTAAGAATGCTAAGGGGCTACGTATTTAACATGCTATTATACGGTTTAGAAGCCTGGATTCTTAAACGGAACAACATATTGAAAGTTTTGAGATGTGGTGCTACCGTCGAATGCTGAAGATAAGTTGGTTTCAAAGAGTCACAAACTTTAAAGTAATGCGAACGATAGGAAAAGACCTAGAAATTTTGTCAACGATCAAACGCAAAAAACTCGAATATTTGGGTCACCTGATGAGATTACATAAATAAGCATTACTTTAAAATATACAAGGAAAAATAGAAGGAAAACGGAATCCAGGCCAGAATCTCATGGTTGCGTAATTTGATAGAGTGGTTTGGCTGTAACACTAATGAACTCTTTAGGTCAGCTGTAAACAAGGTCAGGATAGCCTTGATAATTTCCAATCTCCGTTAGGAGTGGCACAAGAAGAAGAAGATTCTTTTGGGTTTTTTATAAATCCTTATAACTCTGGCATATGTCTTTATATATATTACACCTTTTCCCTTAGAAACCCTGTTTGTTTCTATGATGTTTAATAATATATTTAAGTTTTTAAGTACTAAAAAATTATTTTCAGAATATTTCAGATCAGTCAAACCTTTTTTTGGGAATAATTGAAACATATTTCAGAAAAAAAGTAATATATTGAGAAACAAAAATTTGTTTAACTGTTTTATAATAAAAATTCTTAAATTTATTTTTACCAAACCTAATATTAATTATCTTTAACTTCTCCCCAACATAAAACACTAAACCCTATTTATATTTCTAGGCGAGGTATTTCCTCGGAGCGTTTTATGGTCTCTTTTCCGATTTTTCCAACAGTAAATGAACAAAACACGAGACGTGAAAAGTCAATCTTCATTAGATCATTACTCATACAGTGTATTTGGCTATATAAGGTTTTAGTGCTCACTTTACACGGATCTGTTATTGTTCTACTCAACTGATAAGCTCGTTAAAATTGCAACTGGAGGGTTAATGAAAAACTTTACGGGCGAAAAAGTGGATAATGTTGACGCAGAATTGGCTGTAAATCTATTTATTGGGTGCGGTGGATGACTGCCGTTGGGTTGTACGTACTTAGAAATCTATAAATTAAAAATGTTTATTGGTGTACTCTATCAGAAGAATATACAGTCCAACGCACAGGTCTTAAATATTCGGAATTAGTTTGGTAATATCTATGTGATGGTAGAAATTAAGAGTAATTAAGATCAGAAAATCTGGTAGAGAAGGATTCTTGAACATACAGATTTTTAAAAGAGGTGAAAAGAAATAAATTAGACTCACTCACAATCAGTTTAATTTTACTACCCAAGACGACCAGTTTTGCTTTCTAAAATTTGCAAAGCATCATTAGGTCAGTGGTACAAAGTAAATTAAATGCTGAAATTATAAAAAGCCCATATTAGAGTGCTGTTTTATAAGGATAAAGATCAAAAAAAGGTCATCATCATCATTGGTGCTACAGCCCTATAAAAGAGCCTCGACCTTCCCAAGTCTATTACGCCAGTCAGTTCTATCCATTGCCAACTGTTGCCAGTTTGCTGCGTCTATTTGTCTACCATTCTCATCTACCATTCTCATTTTAAAAATGTCTATAGGCCCCAGGTCGACTCAGCCTGAATAAAAATGAGTACCTTGGGTAAAACCAGGGGTAATAATAGACGGTTGAAGCGTAGCACTGGCCATGTTACCTTCCTTGTATACCGTAGGCCCTAGATATAGCAGACTACCCTGCTATACTCCCAAAGCCGCGACAGCGGTATAAAACGGGAGACTATTATTATCTCATCTACACCATCCCTCCATCTGAGTTTTGGTCTACCCCTTTTTCTACTTCCCACAGGTTGTGACATAAGGATTCTTCTAGGAGGGTTGTTCTGCTGTGATCTTGCCAGATGTCCTGCCCATCTTAGTCTTCCTATTTTTATAAAGGATACTACGTCTTTACCACCAAATATATGTTTATATCTGTGATATATCTCGTAGTTGTACCTCCTTCTCCAAACACCATTTTCACAGATGCCACCAAATATTCTTCTCAGGATCCTTCGTTCAAATATAAGCAGGAGATTTTCATCTGCCTTGGAAATGGTCCATGCCTCTGACCCATATGTCAACACTGGTTGTATAAGGGTTTTGTATATGGTTATTTTTGTTTTTTGGCTTAAGTTTCTGCTTCTCATATGTCTACTCAGTCCAAAATAGCATTTGTTTGCTAGGATTATTCTTCGCTTGATTTCTTCCGTCATGACGTTCTCCTTGGTGATCAGGGAGCCTAAGTATGTGAATTTGTCCACCACTTCAAAGGTAGAATTATCAACCGTGAGTTGGTGGCCGATGTTTCTGGCTCTATTGTTGGGTGTTGATGCCATTATCTTAGTTTCAAAAAAAATAAAGGGGGGATAAAGGGGTAAAGGGACAAAGGGGTAGAATGCGAATACATGGAGTTGATTACTGTTTACTCCAACTAGCCTCTTCTACTCAAATCCGACTCTCACCTTCACGCTGGTGTCCCCTGTTAACCAAGCAACCCAGCTGGAGATCTGGTATCCAACCCGGGTGGAAAGTTGGGTCGGGAACTGACGAGAGTGGGTGAAATGGCCCTCCGAAAAGGGGGTTTGGCGTTGGGTTAACTACATAACCCGGTAAAACCCTATAGTTACGAAATCGAAAGTCAAAAAAAGGTTATAGATGAAAAAATGTGACTGTCACACTTAAATTTTAAATTTAAATTTAATTCAGCAAGTAATTGTTAAAAATGTGCCAATATTATACACATTAGCTTACATTTTTAATTTCATATAATTGTTTAACTACTAAGGTCTGTTAGCTTCCAAAACTAGTTAGCTTTAGAAATAGAAGAAGAACTGTCACACTTTAACCTACATAAGCTTGTCAAATTTACCCCTTAAAATACTAGTAGAAAACAAAAAACCCAATTCCTCTCCTAGCAAGTAATGTATTGCCTATAAGCCCCCTTTTTAAAGTTTTATATTTGTTTTGTCCTGTTAATTGTATTCTGTTTGTCCCTAATTGTGTTCTAATTTATTATTTTAACATTTGACATCACAATTCTCTCCCTAGCAGAAATTAAATGCTTTTAATCAATAGTTGATAATTACAAGTCAAAGAAATTGCACACCCACAAAGTAGTACAAGTACTTTCATTAATTGTCATATAACTGTCCCCTTTCTTTATAAAATTTTCAATAATTTAACACACATTTCAAAATATATCTCTTTAATAAATATAAATAACTCAAATAATTTAAATAATATAAAACATCACATTTTCTTTTAACAAACAATAACATATACCTTACTCCTATATCATCTGTTAACATCCCTCCCCTCAAGAAACTTCCTCCTAAGTTGTTAAACAGTTACAACATTGACCGAAGATAAAGAAAAGTTTAAACTATGAATCACCAACCACTATATAAAAACTCTTGTACCGGAATGTAAGTAGTATTTTGTTTATTTCTAATTTATTACAATTCAAAATATTTTTTATCTTACCAATTTGTGGGTTGCTACTCTGTCTGCTAAAGCAATTTATGCATATTAATAAATACAGACATTTAATATTGGCATAATTACTAAACCCTTTTTTTTTATCTATATCCTTATAAGACAGCACCCTAATATGGGCTTTTTATAATTTCAGCATTTAATTAACTTTGTACCACTGACCTGATGATGCTTTCCAAATTTTAAAAAGCGAAACCGGTCGTCTTAGGTAGTAAAATTAAACCGATTTAATTTATTTCTTTTTACCTCTTTTAAAATGGACTCACACAAGCAACACATTCATGATACAGATTTTTATTTTTATATTGTCATTCTAGTATGTATTTCTGTACTTACATAATTTCTTCCAGATGGATAGCAATTTACATTAACCTTCGTAAACCTGAGCGGAATGCAGTTGAATCACAGACATCAATTTCTGGCCATATTTTCAAAAATTGTTTATTTCATTTCATTTCCTTTCAGGTATTTGTCTTAAATATACATATTATTTAGTATAAGAAGGTTTTAACATATTGCTGTTAATTGCAACAAGTTGTCAACCATGGGATAATAGAAGGCCAAGAGTTCAAGTACACATTTTCATGTACAGCAAAAAAGGAGAAAAAAAATTATTTAAAATAATATTACTCAATCGCTTAGAAAGTAACAAGTTGAGTTCTAAGTGAATAAAACGTTTATTGAGAGCCCTTCCTTATTAAACTTAAACGTGTATTCTTAACGTCTTTTGGTTTTCTATTCTTTCTCTGTGTTTGTATAAAACTTTATTATTTATCCCAGAAAATCTTAACAAGAAAACGGAAGCCATCGTTAGTAAAACAGTTT
Source organism: Diabrotica undecimpunctata (assembly GCF_040954645.1). Lineage (NCBI taxonomy): Eukaryota > Metazoa > Arthropoda > Insecta > Coleoptera > Chrysomelidae > Diabrotica > Diabrotica undecimpunctata. The sequence continues at coordinate 135,305,245 of NC_092803.1, read as the reverse complement.
ATATTCCAGAACTAAGCACAATATATAGCTAAGCGGCAATGCGGACGGAAAGTAATGAATCTAAGCGGTATGCAAACGACTACTTAAATCATCGGGATCTACTAGGTGGGTCTTTCTTCGCACCCTCGTCTTAATCAGATACAGAAAGATACAGGATACAGAAAGTTTTCCTTATCATTGTCTCAATCCAGCTTAATACACCAAAGACAAGTCATACATAGAAAAATGATCATATAGAAGGAAGTATAAAAACGACTACGGTGTCTGGATAATATTTCTGCAAATATTTACCGTATTTAAATACGTTGAACGGCTTCGTATACGAACACTAGGGGCCTCAGTATCTGATAGTTGCCGACATATGCTCAGCTCAATATGCTAAAAGCTTCTGCCTTGGTGTCCATCGACAGTCTCTCTTATGTTTACTTTGAGCGTCTAGGTTTCATAGCCATAAAAGAGAACTGGATGAACATAGCAATGAACAAATCATAAACACAAATTAATGCTATGTGACTGATTATGTAACAGAGTTCTCATTTTAATAAATAATCTGTTATGTTCGAAATTTATCATCTGAATCAGGATTTCAGTTAAGCAGTTTACTAATCAGATACTTCTTATTTGATTAACCCTGTATCTGGCAAAGTGTTTAAAAATATTATAAAAAAAATTTGAAATTTGATTTATGGTGTAAGTTTGGCACCACAAACGATAAGGAATAAAATAAAACTTATAAAACTAAAAGAATGTAACTTTTGAATTTGTAGCTAAAAAGTTACACTGCCAGTTTAAGGTACAGTCTTTTATATCTAAGGCAAAAATCAGATTATCAAATATTTGATGTTTATTTAGAATAAAAAATTAACCCTTTCGCTACGAGAATAGTATCGGTTGCGCGTTGCTCATATACGGTGCCGGGTAAATTTTGCACTTCGCGATCGAGACAGCCACTCAGTAGTTTACATTCTTTATATTAAAGTTGTTAAATCGTTTTTCGTTTATCGACAGTTTGTTTATATTCGTTTTAACGAAATAGTGGAATATTTTTTCGTAAATAAAACTTTTTTCATTTTCGTAAAACTTAAAAAAAACGGTATTCAGAAAGTACGGCGCTAGGGTGGGTGATGTGCTGCCGTTTATGTACTGCATCAGTATGGTGTATTTGTGGATAAACGATACTAGTAAGCAAGATGAACAATGTAGAACGTACTATTACGATTATAGCTCTTCACAGATGTAAATGCTTAAAAATGTACGGTGGTAGAACCTGAACGATGGATATTAATTTGGGTTATCCATCAAACATGTAAAATGAAAGTATGTAATAAGAATATATGAAATGCTGCCAAAAAAAAATAGAACAGAACCCTGAGTAACCAAAACGTTTATGCTTCAATGTGAAAAATATAAAAACATTTTTTACTTTTAGTCAAACATAGTCGCATGTATGTCGCATGTGCTGTAGCTGTAGTTTAAATTATTTTAAAATTATAAGATTTACTTTCAGAGCAATGCAGTTATTTTATAAAGAATTTTTATATCCAATATCCAAGTCGGAATGGGAAAATACCATATCTTGGCTCGTTTTGGACTTTTATACAATCCAAGTTAAGACTTTGCCTTATGACCTCAACCCCTACCACGTGCTTATTATATTGGGTAATAAAAGAGGGACAGGGTACATTTACTTTTCTTTTTTCAGTTCTACAGAATCTTTGTACATAAATTAGGGGTTGATTTCCACAAAAAGTACTTGCTAAAAGTACGCCTTGCTCAAACTTATAACAACGCTAGCACCTACTCCAAGAGAAGTTTTTTCTTTAGTAAGCGCATTTAGAGTATTGTACAATTCAGAAAATGTTAAAGCTCCTTGGTATGCAATAAAATCGGCAATGTAGCCAAACACGTCAGATCGAACAAACATTTCCCCATTTATGAAACTTATTATGAATACATTGCCTGAGATTCCCTGAACGAGTACCTTTATATACAATCACAGTTTCGTCTAGGAAATACTGATTTTCAAATTGATATGTCTGGCAATTAAATCCGACTGCATCAAAAAGTGGTCTGATTTTGAAATACCGATCTTTGATTTTGTGTGTAACTTGGCTATTGTCATCGCAGTATATAAATCCTCTGAGAAGTTAAAATTGTTTGAGTGGCATAATATCCGCAATATGGAATATTCTAGAGAATGTCACCTGTCTACTGTTGGGAAATCTATTCCTCCCATCAATAATAAAATGGATAAGAAATCTGTTATTTCACGGGGCAAAGTGTTGATAAATTTGAATCTTACCTGTGTACTGTAAAAATTCTACTGGTACACGATATTTTCAATATCGTCAAGTGAAAACAACTTGATAAAGTACTCTAAAGGCGTAGCTATTTCTTCACTGACAAATCGATCTAGATCATGAATGGAAGTAGTTGTAATATCATTTTCTGTCTAATTGAAATGGATAGAATCTCCTTTTGCTTTTTTTCCTTATCAGCTTTTGTTTTTTGTTTTATCAGATTGTTTGGACCTGTTCCATCATCCGAGATTTCGAAAATATTTTTTGTCACAATGACTTATCCATCCAGACATCTTAGGTTACGAGCTTAGGGCGAGCCACAAGCTTTAAAAGGCACAGTGTAAACTTATTCTTTGACAAACTCTCCAATGTATTAAATAGGCACAATCTTGGAGCACAGGATATTTACAACTTAGATGAACCCGGGGTAACTACAGTTCAAAAAATTACAAAAATAATAGCATCAAAAGGTGTGAAGCAAATAGGTAGCGGGTAGGAACTCCTTTTGGATAGTCCTATCAGGGAAAGTGAATCAATCCTTGCCTTCCGCAGATTCCAGGTGTTTCCTGACCCGGGAAACTAGTACCTGCTAAGGGTCCCTTGTCCAGGGTTACGGATGAAGTCCACAACGGCATTCAGGGCGGAGAAGAAGGTCTTCACAACGGTCTGGAGGACGGAAGTGGCAGGCCCCGATTTTAGGGCTTGTTTAAAATCGAAGGGTAGGTGTGAGTCTCTAGCTGTAGTGGAAGCAACTCGCATAGGAGAAGGATACTCTGATGTAAAATCCCTGGCCCTCCAGGTTGGGGGTTGAGGCACCGGGCCAACTCCTCGGTACTCATAAAACACGTAAAATGTTAAGAAGCCTAACCAAAGCCTCGGAACAAAAGATTGGAAACACAGTAGACGAAAACAGCAAAGAAAACGGTTAATGAATTTTTGTACATGGAATGTACAAGGTATCTCCCGAAAAACACCACAAATCATGTCAGAACTCAAAAATGCAGAGATAGATATCGCGGTACTTACAGAAACTAAAAACAAAGGTATGGGTTCTGAAAAGTGGGGTTACTATGACCTGTTCTATAGTGGAGTAACTAAAGACCAAAGAGCACAACAAGGTGTTGCTATTGTTATTCGCAAAACTTTAAGAAGACATATTACCTCTTGGGAAGCAATAAATCAGAGATTGATAAAAATGAACATCACGATAAAAGGAAGCAGAATAGCCATACTAGGTGTATATGGAATTATTGAGGACGCATTGGTCAACAGTAAAGATACATTTTTCGAACAACTGAACGATGAAATTATAAAAGTAGGAACATCTAGGGAGATCATACTTCTAGGAGACTTCAACAGCAGAGTTGGATGGAAATTGAACAACAAAGTGGTAGGAACACACGGTGAAAATACCAGAAATGATAATGGAACCAGATTAATAACAACATGCACCCAAAATAACTTAAAAATATTAAATGGATTTTATCCACATCGCGATATACACAAATACACGTGGATACAACAGACCAGAAATCTGAAATCTATAATAGATTATAGCAGTGTAAGACAGAGAACTAAAATTAAAATACAAGATGTTCGAGTAGCCAGAGGGCCATCATGTGGCACCGATCATCATTTACTAAAAGTTAAAACGATACTTCCAAACAGGTACGAAAAAGAAAAAGAGCACATCGAGTCAAATCAGTTAATAAAACAAGTACGCTACAACCTAGACAGTTTAAACCATGAGAGTGTAAAGCTACTGTATAAAAAACCAATAGACCAGAAATTAGAAATGGGTAATTTCGAAAATACCGAAGAACACTACGAACACATCAAAAGGGCGATTCATTTAGCAGCAGAAGAAGCACCGGGGAAATGTGACGAAAATCATAAAGGAATAAAACCATACTGGTGGGATGAAGAAATAGAGAAGGAAATTAAAGATAAACGTCGGAAATACCAAACATTCTTAACAACAAAAACAGAAAACGATAAAACAATTTACAAAGAAGCACAAGCCAAAGTAAGAAAAAAGATCACTCAAAAAAAGAACGAATCATGGGAACAGAACTGCCAAAAGATCAACACCTACATAGAAGGTAGAAGAAGCACAGAGAGTTGGAGATTGATTAAAAGTATGAGAAATAATAAGAAAAAAGACGTTATATCAACAATAACAACAGAAAAATGGGAAGAATATTTCAAAAAATTACTAACAGAACAAAGACCAGAATTTGCTAACATGGAAGACAACACGATAGGTATACGTATAAATTCATCACCATTACAAATAAGTAAATCAGAGATGGAAGAAATAACCAAATCCCTGAAAAATGGAAAATCCCCTGGTCCTAGTGACATCCCTGCAGAATTAGTGAAAGCCGGTACAGACAAACTCCAGGAACAGTTAAGAAAACTCTTTCAAGACTGCTTGAATGGAGCCGAATTACCAAAAGAGTGGAAATTATCTATCATGTCAACTATCCACAAAAAGGGCAGCAAGGATCAGTGTGAAAATTACAGAGGAATTGCGGTAAACAACACAATAAGTAGGATGTATGGGAAACTTATTAAGAACAAAATAGAAAATGACTGGTACAGTAGACCACCTGTACTCTATTACGCAAGTTATTGAAAAAAAAAACAGCCGTCAATAAAGAAGTTCACCTGATGTACGTAGACTTACAAAAAGCATATGACAGTGTACCCCTAAGTAAACTATGGTCAACCCTACAGCAAACCAACATTAAGCATGGTCTTATCAAAGCAGTCCAAAGTCTATATAATGGAACGACTGCAAAAATTAAAACTGGATCAAGGATATCTGAAGGATTTAAGGTCACGAAAGGACTAAAGCAGGGTTGCTGTATTTCGCCTACCCTTTTCAAAATTTATCTGGAACAAGCACTCAAGCTGTGGAAAAGAAAATGTAATGGCATGGGAATTCCTCTCAATGGCGAGACTACACTGTACACCTTATGTTTCGCTGATGACCAAATACTGATTGCTCAGGATCATGACGACTTCAGTTACATGACTCGGAAGCTAATAGAAGAATATAACAAATGGGGTGTCGAAGTCAACATTAAGAAAACTGAAGCCATGTGTATTGGAGGGACAAAACAGTCCATTATATTAGACGATGGGGTAGAAATTAGAAACTGTGATGAATACAAGTACCTGGGTATGAAGATAACTCAAGATGGAACACTCGATGCTGCTATCATCATTATCCAGCCTCAAAAGTCCACTGCTGAACATAAGCCTCTTCCTCATGTTTCCAACCCCGTCTATCTTGCGCCGCTCTCATCCAGTTTTTATCGAGTCTTCTTAAATCGTCAGTCCATCTTGTAGGTGGTCGGCCGACGCTTCTCTTGTCTTCCCTTGGCCTCCATTCCAATAACCTCTTTGTCCATCGCCCATCTGTCATTCTGGCTATGTGTCCTGCCCATCTCCATTTTAGTCTGGCTATAAAAACTGCTATAAAAGCCAGAAACATACAGGGTAGAAAAGCCATATCCATGATGAACGGAATTCTGTGGGACCAAACAATATCTAAAGCGAACAAACAACTCATATACAACACCATACTCAAAACTAATCACATATGGCAGCGAAGTTTGGCAAATGAAACAAAGAACAGAGAAACCGTTACTAGCAACAGAAATGGACTTCTGGAGAAGAGCAGCAGGAAAATCAAGAAGAAATCAAGAAATGATGGGAGTCAAGCATACAATAGTTGATGACATAAAAACAAAACAGCAGAGAATGCTAGATGACAGGATTCCAAAACAGATTTTGACGTGGACACCACAAGGGAGAAGGAAAAGAGGAAGGCCGAGAAAAAGCTGGAGAGAGGGAATTGAAAAAGAACTAGAGGAAAGAGAAATCCCTCCAGGCCTATGGCTGAATAGAGGAGAATGGCGGTTAGGAGTCGGAAGGCGTCGGAGAACGCTGTAAACCGATAGTAGTAGTAGTAGGTGTGAAGCAAGTCGGGGTGGTCACTTCGGGGTAACGAGGAACATTGGTTACCGTGTTTCTAGCAGTGAATGACAGTGAAAAATCAGTGCCGCAAATGTTTATTTTTCCGCGGAAAAATTATCGAGAACATTTTGTTTCCAGTGGACCTCCAGGATGTATAGAAAGGAGCAATACTTCTGGATCGATGACGAAAGTAGAATTCTTAGTTTATCTGAAACATTTTGTCGGATAAGGAAATAGATTATTGCAAGGAAAATGGCATTGTTGTCTTGACCTTGGCTCCATATTGCTCTCACCGATTGCAACCTTTGGACAGATTGGTGTTTGGACCATTAACAAAATTTATTAGCATTTAGATGGATGGCTGAATAGAAACTCATCTAGGAGTTATATTGACAATTTATAACATTCCATCAATTGTGAGAAATGCTTTGCCGTTAGCTGTCACTTCAAAAAATATACAGTCCGGTTTTCGTGTAACTGACATTTTTCCGTTTAATAGAGATATTTTTATCGATAAAGATTTTGTGCCATCATCTATTACAGATAGACCTGAGCTGCACGAAAATATGAAGCTTCAGTCACAAGCAGCCACACAAAAGATACGAACTCCACCAAGTATGCCACCAAAAATTATCAACAAGAAACCAGATCAAGATCCACAACCGTCAACTTTCGCCCAACTCGCGCTTTAGATACAGGATTTATTAGTCCTTAAGATATTTTTCCTATACCTAAAGCTCAACCCAGAAAAAAAACTGCACAAAATAGGAAACGAAGACATATGGCTATTTTGACCGACACGCATGAAAAGCAAGCATTACTATAGCAAGAGGAATGGTGAAACTTAAAAGCTAATAAAAAAGGAAAACAAAAAGTCAAAAGGATAATTGTTTCTAAAGAAAGCGATACCGAAGATGAAGAACGTTTCTTTATTATATGTTGTGATGCATACACTAACTAAAAATCAAAAGAGAAATGGGTGCAATGTGTAGAGTGTAAGGGGTGGCGCATTAACTTTGCAGTAACGGTTCTCCACTTGTGTGTTTACTTATGTAAACTAAATAATATGTTAAAATAAATGTAAAATAATAATAATAATGCTATCTTGTGACGCTACTTCCGCGACGCTCGCTTAAGCATTTTACTGTAGAGAAAAAAAAGTAATACAACTCCAGTATAGAAGCTTCGCTTCAGAATTTTATATGCGTATTCAATTTATCGTACCTTAGTATTAAAACCGTCATATTTATTAAAATTAATGTAATGTTTATACTGGGTATTTCAAAAAGGTATGTCATAAATTAAATCACGCTTTCCAGGGACAAAAATAAATTGATTGAATCCAACTTATCTTAGTACAAAAATGTACACAAAAAAAGTTACAGCCCTTTGTAGTTACAAAATAAAAATTGTTTTTTTGCATTATCTCCTACTACTACTTCTACTACTTTTCATTTTGTAATAAAAATGGACACATTACTTTGAAAGCATTTTTTATAAAAAAGAAACAACAAAATCTAAGCGCACAGAAAAACTTTAAGTAGGTATGTAGCCATAATCCCCCCAAACTTTTGAGTACGTTCAAATCAAATGAATTTTGTGGCATCATTAGCTAAACACTTATTTAACAATTATTTTTTAAAAAATTTTGCCTCCTATCACTTTTTTCAAAGAACAGTTTTTATTGACTTACTGCCCTTTTTATTAACCTTTAAAAAATTACGTGCCACTAAATAAATGGCCTACATGAATTACAAAACATGTCTATAACCTCTATAAATATGATATTGCAATTAATGTTCAAAATTACCCCCATTTTCTTCAATATACATTCGGTATCGTTTTAATAAGGAAAACCGAATGCGCTGAAAAATCATATTTTTCTGACAAAATTGATTTGCAGCTTCAATTATTCTAACCCTCAACTGTTGTTCGTCCTCTATTGTTACAGAATACACTTTCTCTTTCATAAACCTCCAAAAGCAAAAGTCCATAGGGTTAAGACTTAGACAGACTTCTGGGTGGCTAAGAAATAGGTGCGTCACGACCCCTTCCAATCCACCGACCAGGATACTGCCTGCAAAGGTATTCCTGGACTTCATTACTGTAATGCGGTAGAGCGCCACCTTGTAGAAACCACATATTTTGCCTTATTGCAATATTCACTTCTTCCAAATACTCTTGTAAATCTTTTGCCAAGAACTGCAAATAATTATCACCATTTAAATTGTTGGGAAGAAATACTGGGCCTATTAGATTGTTATTCACAATTCCTGTTCAAACATTAACTTTGAAAGTCCGTTCGTGATGAGTCGTTTTTTGGCGTGAGAATTTTATTCGGCCCGAATGTGCTGGTTATGATGGTTTGTTATTCCATTTCTACTGAAGGTAGCCTCGTCGGTAAACAAAAATATTTCTAATAAAATTAACATTTTGAGTGTTTTCCATTAACAACCAATCGCAAAATCCAATCCTTTTAGGATAATCTTCAACCAATAACTCTTGAACCGTTATTAAGTGATAGGGTTTAAGAAGCTGATCCTTCAAACGCCTCCAAACCCTTACGTGGGGAACATTTAGTTGAGCAGCTATTACCCTTGTACTTGTTCTAGCAACTTCTTCAATGATTTCTTAAATATCTTCATCAGTTGCATCCATTATTGGACGACCACCATTGCTAGCAACTTGCGGTTGGAATGTACCCGTTTCCCGTAAACGACGATCAGTAGTCAGAAATAATCGTCTATTGGGTGTATTTCGATTGGGTTGGTTTACTTCATAACGCCTCGCGGCTGCTGCACTATTTCCTTGACATTCACCTAAGATATTCCCGATAGTTTATTGAAATCATAATTTAATCTGATCCAACTTATCCAAAGTTAAATGCATATCTGCCATTTCCTGAAATATGTAGGCCATTGTAATATCAAAGTTTTTATGAATAATCTTATTCACATACTAAATGATAGCTTCAAATTATTGATTATTATTGATGGAACTGTTTGTAATTATTGTATCCGTAGAAACTAATTGTAATTTTATGGCCAACTAGAAAAAAATTAGTTTTTTGAAAAAGTAATAGGAGGCAAAAAGTTTTAAAAATGATGTGCTAAACTAATGATGTCACAACAAAATTTATTTGATTTGAACGTACTCAAAAGTTTAGGGGGGATTAAGGGGAGGCGGATTTAGGGCTGCACACCCCCGTTAAAGTTTTTCTGCGAGCTTACATTTTGTTATTTCTTTTTTATAAAAAATGCTTTCAGAAGAAGAAAGTAACGTGTCCATGTCAATGTCAAGAAGTTTAGGAGATAATGCAAAAAACAATTTTTATTTTGTAATCTGTATTTTATTATGTACAAAAGCCTGTAACTTTTTTTTTTGTACACTTTTGTACTAAGGTAAGTTGGATTCGATCAATTTATTTTTGTTCCCGGAATGCGTGATTTACGACATACCTTTTTGAAACACCCTGTATTATAGGCGACAACATTGAGTTGTCTATTACCAATGTTTTGCTTATTCAGTTTCATCGGTTAATATATGGTAATATTTTAAAATTCCATTTCCTAGAACCCCAAATATATAGCTATTTATATTCAGGATATATAAATCCCATTCATTTAATATTCGAGTCATTTCAACACACACATACAATCCATTCTTCTACGCCATTACCGTCAAGAATATGTCTCTACAACATACATATCATGACCGAAATGGAGCAAAAAAAAACCAAACCAAATCAATCAATATACACGTACATACCTATAGCACTTATTGATGCCTGAAAACAAATCAAAAGAACGAATTTGCAAAATCCAATTCCAAACAACATAAATCATGGAAATGCAAAATGCTCCTGACGTATCATAAGTCATGTATGCATACTTTAATTCTAGGCGTGGATAAATTGCTCGATACCGGGGTTATTGGTAAAGTTGTAAATATATTTAAGACTGGAAGCGCAAAAAACTTTAATCAAGTATTTGATACGATGACTGTCTTGTGTTTTTAAAAGCTATCAGTTTTTTTTAATTATAAACAAAAACGCGCATACAAAAATCTTTAATCTGGCCTGTGATGGCCAACATCTCATAAGGATAAGTTACAGTCAGACAGGATAAGGCTTTAATATATGGTTGAATACTCGGACATATGAACTTAACTTAATATAAAAGGCCGATATCAAGCACAGTTTTAATAAATATTGCCCAAAGCATCTTCAGGGTTATCCGAAATAAGCCAAGAATTTTTTTTTAGTAAAGGAAAATTAGTTAACTTCGAAAAGACTCAAAGTTAATAACAAATGTTTAGTTTTAGTTTTATCTCATCGAAAATGTTATATACATTAAATACATTTACACAAGAACTAACACTAGACAAAGGACAAACAGCTTAACACTATTTTGAAAGCTGCATTGTGGAAGGCGACAGGAGACAAAAAGGCTCCTGCTCTTAACGGAAATGTTAAAGTGACATCTGATATATAGTTGAGTAGTCAAAGATTTGAACGCTAAAAATCATACGAACAAGCTGAATTTTAACAATGTCAATTTTAAGACATCAAAAAATACTCAAAAAAGTTTATCACTTTTATCCCAAGGCTTTCGCCTAAAACATCCCCTTGTAAGGGGGTGGGAAAAAACCGTAAATCTGTAGAAAAAAATGTGTTAAATAAAAAATGTAGCTGGGATAATTTAAAAAAAAATATTTGTAAGTATTTTTTGTATAGGATAAATCGATTTCTCAGAAACAACTATTGAAGCGACCGGTGATTTTTAATGTCAGATACGCGCGCGAAATCAATTTTAACCTTTAACTTACTCTTAAATATAAGAACAAAAACTCAACCACTTCTTTTTCTCTAAAAATAACCTTCTTGAGATTCTTGAATATTAGCTTAACATTAAAAATATTATAAAACTAGTATATAAATCTAAAAACTAGGAGTAAATAATCATTCACAAATGAACATATTTGAGAATATGTGTGCTATTCACTTTCGTTTTCTTCCTCGTTTGCGTCTACTAAATTACAATTTGCACAAATTGTAACAGAGTGCTCTATTCTGTCTAACTCTATTTTTGCTCCTTCCACAACAATGGCACCTCCCCCGTTTTTTTGCTGGTGGTTCTTCATCGTGGTCGTCTTGTACGTTTTTGTACTTCTTCAAGAATATTTTTAAATCCAGAGGTAAACTCTGTATTTCCGCCCTCTCAGAAAGATGAGGTCTTATCAATGCCAATGATAATTCTTTTAGAAAAACTCTTCTATATTTTTGAGGATTGTCGATGTTGGCAGAATTGTACAGGATCTGGCTGTTAATTCCGGCAATATTCAGGAGTTGAAAAAACAAAGCCATTGGCCATCTTCGTGTTCTTCGGGATACCGAATAGGTACTGCACATTTTGTCTACAGTGTCTACGCCTCCTTTATGTGAATTATAGTCTAAAATTATCATTGGTTTTCCTGTTTCGGGATCTACTGTAGAATTACTGTGCATGGTAGATAGGAGAATGACAGCTATATTTTTTTTTGGTGTGTAGGATACAATGGTAACTTCTTTTTGAAAACCAAAAGTGGATGATCCAATTGGTGTGTTTTTTCTCGGTAAAAACTCTGGAGGTAGTTTTATTTCGTTTAAGTGTGCCAACCATCGTTATCTTTTCCTTCAAAAGGTCAATTGCCAACGGATAACTCGTATACCAATTATCGCATGTTAAATTACGGTTTTTACCTTTCCAAGGTTAAAGCAGGCGATGGGTAATATCCGTTGGTGTGTTAGATTTTTTGTAGGGCCCTTCCGGTTGTTGACCACCATACACCTCAAAATTGGTGACATAAAAGGTCTGCGCGTCACATAACACAAACACTTTTAAGCCAAAGCCATTTGCAGGTTTACTTGGAATGTATTGCACAAAGTTGCATCTACCTCTAAAAGGTATCAACATTTCATCGATAGTCATTTCTTCTCCCAAGGAATAATTGCTGCTACAGTTTTTCATAAACGTATCAAGAGTAAAGCGAATGGCAGCAAGTTTATCAATTGATTTTCGGTCCTTTCGAGTATCTTTGTTGTCAAACCTAAGAGCAGCAAGCAAAAATAAAAATCGATCTGCGCTCATACAGGCTCGAAAGATTTCTGAGCCGGTACCATCTTTTGTCCACAATTCGAGGAAGTGTGTATGATTTTGTTTTTTAGTCCCTGCAAGAAATAATAATCCTAATAATGCCATGATTTCCTGTTTAGTCGTATCTTTAGCCGGTCTTGGCCGTTCATAATTTAATCGCATTTTTGCAATCTGCAAATTTGTACATTCAACTATATTTTCTATGATTTCATTTGTAAAGAGTTTTTCAAAAGCACTTAGTTCCGTAGTAACATCTCTCGCACAAACTGTTGGCCCAGGAAATATCTTGACAATATTTTTTGAAGGAGTTTTAGTAAATTTGCTAAGAAGAGATTTCTTATACCATTTAGTTTTTCTGTCTTTTGCTATAAAATAATCATTATCTTCATCAAGATCTGAACTGTTTTCAATGTTACTGTTTGTGTCCGAGTCAATCGTATATTGATTTTCGTCATTCAGATCAACTTCTGATTCAGTGTCGTGCTCCGTTTTTTCTATTAGCTCGTCGTCTCAAGTATCTGGGTCTCCACCAACATCTTCATCAGATTCTTCTTCAAATATAGCTTGAGCCATAGCTCTAAGTTCATCTTCTGAGAGTTTTTGGGGATTTCTTACTGGTACACGATCCCTGCAAAGTAAATATTTTGTAGTACCTCTCGATTTATAAACGTTACGAGAAATATAGAGAGGCAACGTTTGTAATTTTTATTATTTATTTCTAATTAATATTTCAAAGAGACATGACCGTATTGCTATGGAAGAAAGAACATGAAAAAACAAGACCACAAAAACAACTAGAAGGTCGTTAAATAGTCCAATAATAGGTACTCACAAATATCCAAATAGATAACGGTATATTAAGTTATGAGAAAATGCTAAAATAAAATATTTGATCAAATGTATTATCATAAAACTAGTTTTATTATAATAAAATGAAAGTTTTATTAAAATTTTATTAACAAATTACAAATTCTTTTATTCAAAACGTTGCAAAATGTCTAGCTTTTGTTACATATAAGTTGCTATACATTAATAATGCTATTTTTTAGTAGATAAACGTAATATAAATCTCACAAAATTTACTTACATAACTAGGTGCTTGGTATACTACATACACCACTGGTAAACTTCTCCTGAATTTTTCCAACCGTCAGTCTATCTCTGCAGCAATCAATTTTACAACTGTTGAGGTTTATAGCTGACACATCAGAGATAGGTTAGGTAGAGGGACACGTGCGCAACCAGTGCTTATCAGAAATAGCGGCCAATTTAGTGCGACTGGTGTACTGAGTACACCGTAGCCCGTAGTTAAAGGTTAAATAAAAATTATTTTAACGTGACGGTAAAAATTCGATATCTATTGATACGATTGTATTATCAACAAAAATTAAAATGCGTTTTATTGGTGAAGAGAGTAGCTTTCGTATGAAATTTTTGGATTTTGCCGCAATTAAGTCAATTTCTATAAAGGTGGTAAAATATAAGCGTTTAGCGATTTGTACCATTTCTTACCGTTCTTATGGGAGCAGTAATATTTATCAGTCCCATTTACCGATCACTTAGGAATTTCCATTAGTAGGGCCTAATCTTCAAAATCTATAACATAAAATTTAATTTTGAGTTTTGGCAACAAATGTCAGTCATTGGAATTATGTCTAAAAAACGCCGAGTATAAACATCATATTTACATCACAAACAATTGCACTTCACGGGAAAGGTCGCGAAACGTTTATTTATTTAACACCATAATAGAAACTGACTTAATTGCCGCAAAATCCAAAAATTTCATACGAAAGCTGCTGCTCACTTCTCATTTAAAACGCATTTTAATTTATGTTAAGGGTGACTTCGATAAAAAGATGTCGAATTTTTACAGTCGAGTTGATATAAATTCTATTTAAAATTGATTTCACGAATACATGTTTTATTTGAAACATTTTTTTCTGAGACGTACAGATTCTTGATAAAACGGTTTTTTCGTTTTTTCTTCCCTACGGACTGTGGTTTTAGGGGGAAGCCGGGGGGTAAAAGTGGTAAACCTTTTTGTATCTTTTTTGGGGTCCCAAAATTGATATTCTCAGCAAAATTCAGCTTGTTCGTATAGTTTTTAGGGGTTCAGAGGCATTTTCGTCTCTGACGTCTTGAGTAATATGACAACTTAGATAATCGGTCACAATCGTGGTGATCTGTATATTTCAAAATTCTGTGGTAAACATTGACCAGAAGTTCAACTGACTACATGATAAAATATGAAATTATAATAATTACTATATGTAGACTGTATAATCCAGATCTCACACTCAAACCCGTCAGTGATAATTTGGGGGCAAATGCTGTGGACATAGAGTGTGAATGTAAGAACTAGACCAAACATTCTCTTAGAGAGTGGTTGTTTGACTACAATAAAAAGGTCTACCAAGCACTACCAGTAATGCAGAAAAAAGAAATTGAAATATGAAATTTAATTACTTAAAATTAAAAATGAAACTTGAAAACAAGGTGTGCAAAGTAAAGTACAATACCACTAGTTCAGTTAAACTTACTGTCAAAGGGAAAACCACAAAATTGAAAAAGTCAAAGCATTACTCAAGACCAACTAACCAACAGTGACAGATGTTAAAATATACAACTGTGGAAATGGTATATCTAAATTATGAAAAGATATGGAGAGTATAATTAACGCCAACTGTAGATCAATTGATTGCAAACAAACTTGTGTAGCAAGTTAGTAATGATTGAAATGTTAATATTAATTAAAATATGAAATTATTTAAACTCTTAATGCATATACTCAGTGCAGGAAATCTAGACTGTCGAGCTGGGTCTCCTACGGGGTGAAGTTGAAATAAATTTTTAAAAGTCGTTTTACATTTTTCTGAGAGTTTTCATTTTTTTTTTTTTTGTGATCTCCAAATCCTTTAATAGGTCCATATAGTTTTTCGTTCTACTAATAAGTTTAATAATAATACCGGTTCAACTGTTAAATAGATGAACCGGTATTAATATTAAACTTGTGTATACTGTGTTTACATAACAGGCATCGCAATCATCACATCTTAATTTATTAATACTACTCTTATCCAAAGTGTTTTCTGGATACTATTAATTGTAGAAGTTTAATTGTTTTGATATTTAGAAATGTTACTGATATAGGTAAAGAAGAAAAACCTGATGTTATTTGTGGCTAGCTTCAACCCAATGCCACTTTCCACAGTTGTACATTTTAAAATCTCCCACCGTTGGTCAGTTATTCCCGAGTAATGCTTTGACATTTTTAATTATGTGTTTTTCCCATTGACTCTTTGACTAAACCATTATACTTCAGTTTTTTTTTTATTTTTTATTTTTATGGCTTCGGCAGTTTGCCATACAGCCAGTTACATGATCTTTTAATCTCATTAGGTACAGTAAAAAGTTTTTGAGTTATTTGCAATCGAATAGACTAAAATAGATAAATTTACAACATTTAACAAAAAGAAGAGAAAAAATATAAATAATACATACACATATATATCCATAAACATATACAATTAACATGGGTCACTCGTTTCACGTCCAGGGGACCATCAGGACATTATAATATATAACATACACAGGAGAACTAGGCCACGGTAAATAGGATTAAACATATAAAGGAGAGAAAACAAAGGTAAAAATACTTCAGTTTACACACTTTGTTTTCAATTTTTATTTTTAATTCCAAGTATTTTTATTACATATTTTAATTACTTCTTTTCTACAGTATTGGTAGTGCTGGTAGACCTTTTTAGTATAGTCAATCAACCACTCTCAACAGATTGTTTAGTCTAGTTCTTATATTCACACTCTATGCCCACTTTATTTGCACCCAAATTAACACTTTAATTATCACTGACTAGTTTGAGTTTGAGATCTGGATAGTAACACATAGTACACATAGTACACATAGTAATTAATATAAATTCATATTTCATCAGTAGGCTTTTCGTATATTAGTGGTCAGTTGGACTTTTGGTCAATGTATAGTTTACTATAGAATTTTGAGATGTACAGATCACTATGATTGTGACTGATCATATAAGTTGTCATACGTCAGATGTCACTTTAACATTTCCGTTAAGACCAGCAGCCATTCTGTCTCCTGCCGTCTCCCACAATGTAGCTTTGAAATAATTTTAATTTTAAACTGTTTGTCCTTTGTCTAGTGTTAGGTCAGGTGCAAGTGTATTTAATGTATATAACATTTATTGACGTATTGATTTATAGCCCACATTTTTGACCAAGTAAGTGTAAAACGTTATATAAAAATTTTTTATCAACCATCAATTTAGAGATTTTTCGTAGTTAACGCCTTTACTTGAAAAAACGTTTTTGGCATATTTCAGATGCCCCTGAAGATGCTCTAAAAGCGAAAGTGCTTGGGCGAGATTTACTAAAAAACTGTGCTTGATATCTGCCTCAAAAGTTAATATAGGATATAGGATTAACACTTATGCGCAATATACATATTATACTCACATATACATGTATATATTTGAGGTAATTTTTTTGCGATTGTCAGAATTACTTTTGCAAGCCTTACCAATTAATTTAACTATTAAAAAACAACGGTTAAATTGAAATTAAGCCCAATTACTCTTCAGACTTTTGAAATAAAATGTTTAATCTTTAATTTATGTTTATGTTTACGTTTATGTTATCGATAACCCAAAAAAATGTTAATTGTTGTGGGAGTTTTTTAGCCTCGAAAATGTTTTTAAAGGCAAAAAATTAATTTTGGAATTTGTTTAAAAAAATTGTCTAAACAATTTCTGCCCAAAAATATCGCCTAACACCCTTTATATTTGTTTAAAGGGGACATTTTTGAACAGGAAACAGGAAACCGAATCAGAACATTTTTTTACGTAAGTGGTCTCACAACCTGGACTAGGGAAATATACAAAAAAAGTACCCTGTTTGTGATACTAAACCGGCCAGGCAAACGACAGTTGTTTTGAGTGGTATGGACCTCTTTTACAAAAACCTATATGTTACCTGCAGTCGATTTTTTGGATTTAATTAGTTATTACCAAATTAATTTTAAAAAAACCATAAATTTTTACTGTTTTCGTCTTTATCAGAAGAAAGTGAAGCATTTAAAAAAAATTAAGTATAGTATAGCGTTTTTAATGGTCTTTGCAGCCGAGACGCATTAATCTAAATAAAAAAAAATGTTTTTATGATTATTTGTTGCTTAAAAAGTTGCACACAAAGTCGGAAATTTTGGTTTGTTATAAATGTAACATTTCTAAAAATACACTTAAAACTTGTCTATTACTAAGAATGTTGGTTCTTATGGCGATTAAAGTATTATCAAAATTTTAAAGCGATTATTAAAATGATTTAAAAGTTTTTAAATCAATAATTAAAATATTAATAGAATGAATCTTCTTTTTTCATAAGCTATTTGTAGAATTACTGTAACATCATAATTTTTTCATTTATGTTGTTGAAAAAATTTTATTTGGGTTAAACAAATTAAATAACTTAAATTATTTGACGAATAGTTTATAAATTTTTAACACACTTTAAATACTACAGGTACCAATATCCTGCGCAATATGAAGGTTTTAGGTTTATATTGAAAATGTTATTATTATTCATAAAAAACCGAAATTTCTAACTTAATTTGCAATTTTCTAAGCAACAAATAAGAAGAGAAACATTTAAAAAACTCCAGTTAAAATTTTTTTATATAACTCATCAGTTTATTACTCTTCACTTTATGGTCATAGTGAAAACAGTGAAAATTTACCGTTTTTGACGTAAAAAATTTGTTAATAACTATCTATCTATCTATGTAAGGATTTTTACAGCTGTCGCCACCTTCCTTCTTTCAACCAACGTCTCAAGTCCTTTCTGTTCTGCCATTCTCCATCTCTAAGGTCTCGTCTTTCCATGGCCTCGTCCACTTCATCCCTCCATGATCTTTGGGGTCTACCTCTTTTCCTCCTTCTTATTGGGCTCCAATCCGAAATCTTTGCTATCCACCTTGTATGATCTGTTCTTCTCACATGTCCATACCAAATTAAACGTTTTTCTTCGATGTAGTTGAGTATGTCTTGTTGTACTGCCATTCTTCGTTTTATCTCCTCATTTCTCCATTTTTGTCACTCTGCAGCTTCTTCTCATGAATTATATTTCAGTTGCTGTAATTTTGGACCTGTTTCGTTTATTTATTACCCAATTCTCTGCTCCATAGGTCATTATACTGCGTAGTACGTACCAAGGTGTTATAAATTCTCTTCATTGTATTTCTGGTAATCTCTCTATCCCACAGTACCTCGTTCATTTGTTCAATGCATGTTCGTGTCTGTGCTAATCTGCTGGTTATCTCTTGCTAGGTGGTTCCATTTTTTGAAAGTATACATCCTAAATATTTGAATTTGTCAGTGCCGTTAATTTCCCTATTATCGTCCATTTCCAAGTTTCTCACTGATTCTTGCTCTGTTGTTAAATATTCGGTCTTTTCTAGATTTATTTCCGGTCCATTTTTTGTGTATTCCTTTTCTATTTTTCGGAGCATATAGCACAGATCTTCTTCATCTTGAGCCGTTATCACTTGGTCATCTACAAAGCTTAATGTGTACAAGAAGTTGTCCCGGATTGGTATTTCCATCTCTTTACATTTCCTTTTCCATGGTTTTAATATTTGTTCGAGGAATATCTTGAACAGTGTCGGAGATGTAGAGCATCCCTGCAATAAGCCTTTTGTGGTCTTAAATTCGTTGGAGTATTTATTGCCGGTTTTAACTCTTACCTTGTTGTTGTTGTAAAGGCTTTTTATGGCTTCTATTAACCTCTGAGTTATTCCAATTTCCGTCATCGTGTTCCATAGTTGTTTTCTTGGGACCGTGTCATATTCCTTTTTTAAATCTATGAATGCCATGTGTACTGGTCTATTTTTTGCCATTTTTTTTTTAATTAATTGTTGGAGTGTATATATGTGGTCTATGCAAGATCTTTCTGCCGTTAACCCCGCCTGATCTTCTTCGATTTTATTTGAAATAGATTTTTCCAGTTTTTCTTTCAGTATTTTTCCATATAACCTGCCCATATATGCTATCACACTGATGCCCTTGTAGTTCCCGCATTTCTTCTTATCTCCCTTATTTATTTCGTGTATAATTCTGTGTAGTTTGTCCGTTCCGTACTTAATTAGTTCATTAACTATTTCTCCTGGTCCCCCTGATTTTTTGTTCTTTAAAGTCTTTATGATATTCTTTACTTCGATTAATGTTATCTCACTCTTTTCTTTATTCTGATTTTTTTGTTGTTCCTGTTTTGTGTCTGTCTCTATGAAATCTAGGCGGTTTTCTGTGAGTAGTTCTTTATAGTAGTCTTCCCACTCTTTTTCTGATATGTATTCGTTGTTATTCTTCCTTAAATATTTCAGTATTTTCCAGGATTCCGAATTCCTTGTTCGTTCTATGTATTGTTCAATTTGTGCACATGTTTCTTCCCATTCTTCATTCTTTTCTCTTGCCCTTCTTCGTTTTACTTCTCTGTTTTTCTCTTTGTACTTCTGTGTGTCTTCTGGGGATTGGGTGCTCATACTTTTCATATATAGAATTTTCTTCTTCTCAATACATTTTTTGGTTTCTTTGTTTATTTTTACTTTGTGTTGGGTATTTCTTTTCTCAAGTTTCCCCAAAGCTTCTAATGCTGCCTTTTTCATGCTGTGTTTGACGTGCTCGTACGTTTCTTTGACGTTTCTGAAACCGAAATCCTGTAACTTCTGGTCCAGTCTTAATAAGGTTAATAACTAATAAGTCAAAAAAATCGACTGCAAAATATATATGAGTTCTTGTTACAGAGGTCCGTACTACTCAAAACAACTTTCGTTTACCTGGCCGATTCAGTGTCACAAACAGAATACTTTTTTTGCTAATGTCCCTGACCTATTAGTCCAAGTTGTCAGACCGCCTCCGTAGAAAGAATGTTCTGATTCAGTTTACTATTTAAAAATGACCCCTTTAAACAAATCTGTAAGGTGCCAGGCGAAATTTTTGGGCAGAAAGTGTTTAAACAATTTTTTTAAACAAATTCCAAAATTTTTTGCTCCTAGAACCATTTTTTGATTTCTTTTTAATCATTCTTAACAAAAAGAGTCTTTACCATTTTTCTCTGATGTATAATTTAGATATTTTTTGAGTTATTTAAAATCTGAGAAATGCAAAAATACGCACTAACGAGACTCGAAAACTCCTACAAAAATTAATATTCTTGTGGGTTGTCAATTACGTAAAATAAAAAAAAAAACGTAAAATAAAGTTTAAAAATTTAATTTCAAAAATCCGAAGAGTAATCGGGGCTTATTTCGTTCTGACTGTTTTTTTAAGTATTAAATTAATTGGCAAGACTTGCAAAATTAATTCTTGCAATTAATTCTTTCTTGCAAAAAAATACCTCAAGTATACACAAATATATGTGGGTATATGTATATTGCACATGAATACATCTCACATTGACTATCTTTTACATTTAAAATGTTGCCTAAAATAGATAACATGATGCCAGTATTTTCATACACAATCTTATATAATTGTTAGTTTGTTTATCTCATTTATTATTTTTTCTTCAACAAGTAACTTTTAATTTCATTTTCATAAGTTATTCATCTTATTTACTTTCTTTTTAATTAAAACAATAATATATTTTAAATTGACACAAAACATAACCTAACCCATAGTCGGCGTTTAAATTTGATTATTGCCTAAAAATAAACTGTTACTCATCTTGAAGACCTCTCAGTATAACTTAGTTCTTGATCCACTATTTCAGTGGTAAGATTCAGACGTATTCTCCGTTTTTTCGTTAAATCTATTAACATCGACTTCATGTCCTTGTAATTTTAAAATTTAATACATTTAAAAAATAATCCAAAGGTTACTACACCTTGTTGCTTGCCTAGTAGTAATTATTGCTAACTAAGTAGGTATTTATCACATTTTATTTTCAGATTAACAGTTAAATTTTAATCCATTTTATTTTATTTTCCAATTACGTTTTTTAATATTTTTTAAATATATACCATTTTATACCAAAACATTTTTACTTCACTGTAAGTTTATAAATACTTTAAGTTCTAGTATAGACTGCGCTGCTCTTTTGGACCTAAATAAGGCTCTTATTTCTTAAGGTAGTTTCTGGCGTTTTGACTGGCACATACCACAGAAAACTTTTTTTGGATTTAAGCCTTGAGTGGTTGAGTGATTTGACATAGAAGACGTTTGACCAATGTATCCTTCCAGTCATGACTCACGACGCCAAAACACTTTCTTTAACTCAGGCTACAGCAACCAGACGAATGGAACGCTCGCTACTTGGACTGACTCCCAGAAATAGAGTAAGAAACGAAGAAATGAGAAAAATGACAGGCGTCACAGATGTCATAGAGCCTATAATATGGCTGAAGTGGAACTGAGCGGGCCATGTGGCCAGAATGATTGACGGGCGGTGGACCCAATAAAATTACAGTTGGGAAACTACGAGTTGACAGGAAAATCAGAGGTAAACCACCTATAAGATGGACAGACGACGTCAAAAAATTGCCGGGACTTGGCTGCAAAAACCTCAAGACCGACAGAACTGGTAGAAATTAAGGGAGGAATATATCCAACTTTGGACGCAGAAGGTTATATGATGATAATGATAATGACTTTTTTTTTCCTTTTCAGTGGTTTTCTTTTTTATATTCTTGTCTGTTTATACATTTCACTCTTGTTGTGCAAAGGATTTTGTAGCATGTCACTTCCAGCCATGTTTTTTTGTATAGATTTTAGAAAGTCTTGATCAAATAACTTAATTTCTGTTCTCTTTTTGTGTCCTAGTATTTCATCTGCTTTGCTTGTTAAAGATAATTTTATATTTTGCCATGCAAGTTTATGTTGTTATCTGCCTGTGGCAGCACTCTCCATATAACCTTTTTAAATTTCTATGTCGTCTCATTATTACTCAAAACTTTGGCATTTCCTAATGTTGGCGCATTCTTGTGGATTTTTGGGACGCTATTCTTGCTATTCGTTTTAACCAGAAAATTATTTATGTCTCCAACCCCCCTCTTAGGCTTCTTACATTTAAGCAGTTACTAATCCTGCTGGCATCTGCCAGAACATGATCGATCTAATTTCTAGTGACGCTGTCGTTGAAGACCAAAGTTCCTTTGTGTATTTTTTTTGTGTTTAAACATTGCTGATTTTATAAATAGGATGAGGGATGCTGCGAAGTCTATATGCCGCTTCCATCTCAATCTTTGCATTGAAATCTTCCAAGAGAATATGCATGTCTTGTTTAGGAACATTACTTTTCAGTTCATTTAGTTTATAAAAGAAATAAAGTTGTCTTTTACTTGCTTTTCCTTTTTTCTGTCGGTGCATGCGCAATAATTAAAGAAAAGCAGATGTCCTTTTAGTCTGATATTATAGAGTCTTTCGTTAACGGGTTTGAAGGTTATGACTGACCCCACAAGACTTTCCTTGACCATAAATCAAGTGACAAATTGATGGTGCTGTTCACTCAAAATACAAACGATTTATTAGTTTTTAGTATGCCTTCTCCAGTCCATCTAATTTCTTGTAAAGAAGGTATGTCCTTGTTTCTAGATTTAAGTTCTTTGGCAACTTGAGTTAGGGCTTCCAACCGATTAAGGCTTAGTACGTTCCAGGTTCCTGTATTTATTGTCGTTTGTCGTCGCTTTCGTCGTCTTAAAAGATCCGTTCTTATCAGTGACACATGTTTCGTTTACATAACTGGATATTTTTTGTTATAAGAAGGAATAGTTAGTTCTTTGCTTAACTCTCCTTATTTCTCATCCTGGACTTGGGACCAGGCAACGGCGGTGATACCGTGGAACTGTAATAAAACTATTGTTTATTTGTTGTTTATTTAATAGAAAGTTCACTGTAACCTTATAATGTATTGGCCATGTAATTATAAACCCCACTCGCGACGCTCATGTATTGCTAATTATCGCATTATATTTCAGTTAGATGACAGATAAAAGAATAAACAGTTGTGTTTGATATAAAGTCAAATAAAGGTTTGTTTTGGATTCATCCAAGTGTTTTTGTACCAAACATTGCACCTAATATAACAATTAATATAATAAAGTAAAATAAAGGTGGTGTAAAAAAATACTTCCTAATAAACTCCGGTTTTATCTTTTTGCTAATGATAAGAAATCAAATAGCAAATTATTATAAAATTGGACTCATGCCCCTTGATATCCTCGAGTTATGCCAAAAGAATTAAATTACTCCTTAGCACGCTTATTAAGAAAAATATAGTTCCTTAAAACTTTCAGAGAAATGAGAAAATTTCACAAAAATGCAATTCCATTGTGTTTTATTTTCAGAATCTTGGCAAGTCTCTCTGGATTCAGATTAATAATTCATTAGACATTCTCGCTATTTTTGCCTCCTTCCTGCAGTATTTCTCTAATATGTCACGACTTAGCTCTAGAGAAATCCACAGAGACTCAGGAGGTTTCATAAGGTTGCAAGATATAATTTAAATAAAGTAAATTATGGTTTGATTAAAAACGTATTTTAGAAATTTTAGTTTTAATTATTCTTAAAAGGAATGCAAGTCAAGTACAACCTTAAAACTGACAAGGACAAATTTTCGCTTATTTTCTTATCTTTTATTCAGAGGTCAACAAAATCACACTTTTTATTTTCATCAGATAAAATCAGTTCACTTTTTAGACAAATTTAAATGCTGAATTCAGAATTATTTTGAATTTTTTCTCAGGGTGTAGTTATTATTTATAATTTAGGGATACACAGAAAATAACATAGAAAATAAATACTTCTTCTTCTTCTTCAAGTGCCCTGTCCTTTGCGAACGTTGGCTATTAACATAGCAATTCTGATCTTGTTTGCGGCGCTTCTGAATAGTTCGACCGATGTGAGCCCGAACCACTTCCTCAGATTTTGGAGCCACGAGTGTCTTCTCCTGCCTGGCCCTCGCTTACTGTCTATTTTTCCCTGGACAATCAATTGCAGTAGACGGTACTTATCGTGTCTCAATATGTGACCTAGATATTCAAGCTTTCTTTATTTAATTATATTCACGATTTCTTTCTCCTTTCCGAGTCTTTGGATTACCTCTATGTTGGTGACATGTTCGGTCCAGGATATACGAAGAATGCGTCGGTACACCCACATTTCGAATGCTTCTAGTTTTCTCGTGAGCGTCTCCGTCAACGTCTAGGCCTCCACACCATACAGTAAGATCGGAAAAATGTAGCATTTAACTAGACGTAGTTTTAGGGGAAGAGACAAATCCCTGCTTATGAGGAGCTTTTTCATATTGCAAAATGCTTCTCTAGCTCGTTCTATTCTCGCATTAATTTCTGTGGCCTGTTCCCATTTTGCATTTACGTTGGTGCCAAGGTACACATAAGATTCTACATGGTCAATTAGTATGTTACTTATCCGTAACTGTTGAGGAGGCTGTTGCTTCCTGCTTATCAGCATCCACTTTGTCTTCTTGAAGTTGAGGCTCAGGCCGTATTCCTCACTAACTGAATAAACTCTTTCCATTAATTATGGAAATAATAAACGTTACGGATAAGTAACATACTAATAAAATAAAACATAATAAAATAAATACTAAATTTAGTAAATTCCGATATCCATAGGTACAATAATTCTGGTAAAAATCCAACAAAAAAAAATCAGTATTGGTAGAATTGGCAACGTATTTAGCTAAAATTACTATTCTAAAAAAGTGCAAACTTTTACGCTACAACGGTGTTCATTGCTAAAGATTTGTCCTGATATTTAACCAGCTCTAAGCTATAAATTAACAGTCTACTAGGTTGAAAGGTAAAACAATGAATTTAAGAGGAAATAGTCTTATAGTCGATGGGAAATCACTAACGCTGAAAAAACTGTTTGAGTTTATTACTTTTAAGACTACTATTATACCTACTACTCTTCTAAGAATTGAATTAAACCAAAAGAATAAATCGTTATCACACTAGAGTCACGTCTCCAAAAAATTAAATTTTTGTTACTTCACACTGTACTTAAATTTTAGTTTGTTATTACAGATTTTTTGTTATAGAATTGTTTTAATCTAATAATTCGTAATACTGATAAGCCATATTAATTTGTAACATGAATTTCCTTTTATAATATATTAATTATACTCCTATTGATACAAACATTTTTGTTCCAATAAGAACGACTCTTTTTGTATTTTGCACCAAAATATCAGGTCCATTATTAAAAATTGTGATGAGTTTAATATTTATGCACAACAAATGGAAAATTAATAATATTTATAAAAAATACCCTTGACTATGAGGTGGAAGTAGTATATATTAACATTTTTAAATTCTTAAAATTAAACTAAAATAATCTAATGATACTTATAACTGCAATATATTGTTCGCCTGCCACCTAAGAAAGTGCGTTTATTTTAGCCTTAGAATAGTTATTTATGTACCAAGGGTATTAAATAGATGTTTATGCCCAGAGAGCGACGATGTTACAAACCCGAGGGCCTCTAGCCCGAGGGTTTGTAAGCGTGCGTTCATAACGAGGCGCCGACCCTCGCTCGGACCATGGGATGGTATCATTTAATCGATTTTTGGTAAAATAAATGCATTACTTTAAATGCGAGCGTTCACCGTCAGTGCTACGCTCTAGATAGCAGGAGACGGTGCGATGGTCTCCGTTATGAACGCACTCTAAGTAGCCCGAGGGCATGTACATCCGCGCGTCACGAAAAGGAGGCCACCTAGAATTTTTCAATATCTTTAAGTTTATACAATTTATTCTATTGTAACTAAATTCCCACAATGCAGAAACACTTTTAGCGTCTTTCAGGTACCGACAAACTGTGCCGACAGATCAATTAAGTGTAATAAGTTTGTAGAATTGATATAGTTTTACGACTTCGGATAATGCACGTGTTGTTTATACCTTATTTTTCTTGGAATATGGCTTCTGTTTTTTAAAAATCTTTTACTAGTGTACAGTAAAGTTGTTCGAAGAGTAAACTTGTGCAACTTTTAAATTTAAAACTATGGCTGAGAGATTTGTTAGATCTGTTTAAATTGTTACTTTGATTAATAATGGAATGAGTCAAAGAGAAGTGGCCAGACAGCTTGGAGTCAGCCGTTGTATGGTCCAAAAAATTTACCAACGATTCATAGTGACTGGATCTCACGAACGACGACCAGTATCAGGCCCGAGAAGAATCACGACGGCCAGAGAAGACCGTTCTTCACAACGCACTTCTTTGCAAAATCGGTTCTTTAAGGCTAGATCAATCCAAAACCGTTTTCAAATTGCTCACGGGTAGACTTTAAGCACTTCTATCGTGAGAAGGAGGTTAAGGGAATTTGGTCTAATGGCTCGCTTTCCAGCAACAGTACCTTTGTTAACAGCAGCACATCGACAACGCCGACTACAGTTTGCTAGAGACCACGGGCATTGGACAATAGAAGATTGGAAAAATGTTTTGTTTAGTGATGAGTTCTTTATGGCTCAAATGGTCGCATCAAAACATACAGAAGACGTGGGGAACGATATGCTGCTTGTGTTCGACGAGTACGTGTTGCTTTTGGAGGAGGTTCGGTAATGTTTTGTTCAGGCATTTCATTAGAAGGCCGTACTGATCTCGTATTTATTGATAAAGGAGCATTGAATGCATACCGATACGTTACCGAACTTCTAGACGAGCATGTAATGCCTTTTGCTGGGTTTATCGGCGAAAACTGTATTTTTATGCAAGAAAACGCGAAAACCCTAACGAATGGGTTTGTTTCGTATAAATTGTTTCGTAGGGCATATCTTCATCTAGGCTATGCTCTTGTTTGAAATAAGAGTGATTTAAAAAATTTTTAATCAATGCATCATATAATGGTCGTATTTTAGCAAACTTGTCTGTTTTGTCCAAAATATTATTATGACACACATGAGGAATTTTTATTTTATGGAAAAATCTATCTCTCGATAGAGCTCCAGCGACTTTTTCAATCTGACTATCATCATGATTTTCTCAATACATATATCTTTTTGGTAACACTATATAGCCACTCAAAATAAGCAAACCCACAAAACACATAATTTCATTATCTGTAACATCACTAGTCAAGTTTTTTTGTGCGTAAACGCCTATATATTTGTATAATGTTGTTATCATATTGAAGGTTTGTTAAATAATAGCCTGAAGAGCTGTAATCGAGTGCGATTTTGTTTAGGTCCGATTTCTGGTATCCACTAAACATCTTTAGGATGCTGGTACAGATCACCTATAAGCCATTGTGCAGATCATAATTTTTCGAGAAAAATCGAAGGTTTTGTTTCTTCTTTGCGTAGCGTGGCAAGAGATACGTCGTTGTCATCGGAATCCAATTGTTCGACACTCTGATCTTGATTGTCGAAAATAACCTCCACGTCATTTCTTAGCTGGCTTCCTGGTAAATGGTCTATCGTTGAGACATCCTCGTCTCCTGAATCACAATCTGTTATATTATCAATTGCATTGTCTGGAGGAAAAATAATTATACCATCAGGAGGCCTTGAATCTCATCTGTCTCAAGTTCTGCAACTAACTCATGCAATTTTAACGGTTTCCTTAAAAAATAACTATTTTGTAGTGCTTATTACTACTGTCCTTTTAAAAGAACAAAACAAAAATGGCCGTACACAAGAAAATAACAATAAACTCAAAGCAATATTTCCACTATAATTACACGTAATTAAAATAATGACTAGCAAATCATGTAAAACGACCACATTTGATTTGAAATTAAAAGAAACTTAGCTTCAATTAGCAACATCCATGTTTAATTAAAAAACAGAACAAAACTCAGAGGTGCATAAGATAAACAAAGAAGAACTGAAAAACGAATTGAAACAAATGAAAAATGGACAAACACCCGAGCCTGTAGACATTCCCATCCAGTTGGTGAAACATGGACCGGATGCTCTTTTGGAAAGCTTAGTGAATATTTTTAATAAATGCTTAATTGAAGGCCAAACGATTCCAGACGATTGGAATTTGGCCCACATTAGCCACATTTATAAAAAGGGAGACAGAAAAGAATGTGGAAACTATAGAGGCATTCGCTTAACTAGCTCGCTGGAAAGGTTATATGGTCGTACATTGAAAAGAAGAATAGAAGAGAAGTATAAAGAAATTAAAGAACAAAGTGGCTTCAGAGCAGGAAGATCGTGCGTGGACAACACATTTACCCTTCAACAAGTAATTGAAAAACGAACATCTCGAAACCTCCATACGCATCTGGTATTTATAGATCTGGAGAAGGCTTATGATACAGTTCCTTTAAAACTCTTATTTAGTGTCTTGACGAAAACGGACCTTAGTAAAACATATCTAAAAGCAATACTGAACATCTATAAATGTCCTCAAAGCACTGTAAAAACAGGAAATACTTTCTCAAGGGTATTTACAGTAACGAAAGGCTTGAGACAAGGATGTTGTCTTTCCTCCACCCTATTTAAAATATATATCCAAGAAGCATTGCACCAGTGGAGACAAAAATGTGCGGGAATGGGGTTGAAGCTTAATAACCATTATCTGACAACGCTGTTCTTTGCAGATGATCAAGTACTAATTGCAAGCTGTGAAAAAGATGCAGATTATATGCGTAGAAAGCTCAAAGATAAATACGAAAAATGGGGGATGAGTATAAATATGTCTAAAACAGAATATATGCGAATAGGCAGTGAAAACGAAGACCTGGATTTGGAAATTAGACAAATGAAAAGGTGCTACAAATACAAATATTTGGGAAGTATTATCTGCAGTAAAGGAACAACGGAACGAGATATAGACTATAGAGTGCAACAAGGCAGGAAGAGTGTTCAAATTCTGAATTCGATACTTTGGTCCAACAAAGCTACTATGAGAACTAAAATGACTATCTACAAAGTAATTGTAGAGCCCATTCTTACATATGGAGCAGAATGTTGGCAAATGACAGTAAAGACACTTAATATGGTATGGACACGTACAGAGGATGGACGACAACAGATGGCCAAAAAGAGCTATGGAATACAATCCAAGTAATAGAAGGAAACGAGAAAGACCAGCCAAGTCTTGGACACAAGGTATTATGGAAACTATGAAAGACAGAGCCATTGATGAAGACACCTGGAGAGATAGAAAAAGATGGCGATCGAAATGCGGGAAGCGGCAGAAGCTGTAGGATCCCCGCATATATATATATATATATATATATATATATATATATATATATATATATATATATATATATATATATACATATATATATATAGATCGATTGCCTGACAATAGTAGTATGTGGGTTAATGTTTATATTTTATTAGTAATTTTACATACAGTTTTTAATTTAAACCTGCTAAGAGTAAATATATGATGACTAGAAATGAATTGATCGAAAGTAATGAATCGATGTAAAGAAGCGCTTTAAGAAAAGCTGCAATTTTTACGATAACTAGCTTATCTCAGCTACCTTTTTTGTTTGGAACATATTTTTTTGCTGCGTAAAGATTCTTGGCAAATCGATGATTTCCGTTTTCCACCCCTACGATCGATGGTATGGTTTAGGTGGGTACCGGTGAAGTAGGGGTGACAAACTTTTTTGCATTTTTTTTGGATTACCACAATTGACATTCTCAGTATAATTTAGAATTTAAAATAAATATTTAAAGGTTCAGTGACATTTT
Source organism: Diabrotica undecimpunctata (assembly GCF_040954645.1). Lineage (NCBI taxonomy): Eukaryota > Metazoa > Arthropoda > Insecta > Coleoptera > Chrysomelidae > Diabrotica > Diabrotica undecimpunctata. The sequence continues at coordinate 135,275,110 of NC_092803.1, read as the reverse complement.
TGTCTCTGACGACCGAAGTATTTATTATAGTTTTATATAACCTGCTATATTTATTAAATGCTAAATAAGGAAAATTATATTGGAGTAAACGCAGATACCTTAGCATATAGTCTTAAAAATAAGATAGTAACTTATAAAATGCTTGTTTACAAAAGAAAAACTTTTGTTTTCTTTTACTTATGCTTCTTCAGCCGATTATATTGCACAAAATTGCAGATAAGACAAAATTTTAATAAGATTTTTGCATGCTTTTTAGCGTCACTCACTGAGATAAAAACAACAAATTACTTTTCAGGAATTTAACAAGCTCTACGCTATCTACTAGTAGAACTTAATAAATGTAATTTCGAATAAAAATTTACATCAAAATATCTTATTTTTCTGGCAGTTCTCAAGTATACCAATTTTGTTTTCGAATATTAGTTTCTATAAAATAATTATGTTTTTAAAAGTAAGGTGTTAGCTAAAAGACTGATAGTCTTTGTAACGATTTCAAAATAGAATTTGTTGTCAAACTATGGAGAAAGCTAAGTATTATACAGTGGGTTGTAACAAAATTATATTTCTCCACTTTGGGCGCTACTGTAACAAATATAGTAGGCAGATCCCTTGGGACTATGCCCCTGATGTTATAAGATCTGTAGAGTAGTGTGAAGATAAGTTTGAAACTAAATTAAAATAAGAGTTGAAACTGAATGCAGTTAGGCTAGCTGGGTATGCTTGAGACTGGCCAGTTGATACTCAAGGTAGGGTTAGGCCTATTTGCATGCCCTGAGAAAACAGTAAAGAATAGAAAAGATGTATATTAACTAAGGAAATATAAGAATAACCAAAACGAACTAAGGGTAAGTACTGACAACAGGAATATATGAGAGAAGAATGATTTGGGCGCCAGGGAAGATGTTTACTGGACTCTTAGTCTAACAAACACTTCACCTAGTGACTTTATTGCTGCTGCTAACTATGTTTTCTGTAACTAGATATAACTTTATTAAAAAAAAGGTTGTTTAATAAAACAGATTATTACTTATAACCCAATTTAATAATAAAATAGGAAAACCTGTAAACCGTAATATACAATTTAACTTAAATACCCTATCATACAAAAAACCTATTGATCCCTATTTACAATATATTTACACACTCTAATATGCTAGAAAAGTAGGAACTTTTATTATGAAGTTTTATTCATGAATTAAAACAAAATTTACTACAACCAACCTATTTATATATATTAAAACAATTATTACCCTTCCCTATATTTAACACAATGTATCAGTTCGACAATTTCTAAGTTGATTCCAATCAGATAACCTGTAAATATATTTCAATTGGTCTGTTCAGAAAGGAACAGATCCAAGATGAATCAGTGACGTTACCAGTAGGGCTGTAAAAATACAAAATGGACCTTTGTGCACAAATGACCTTACAAAGTGTATTAAAATCCACCCCTACCCTGTTATTACTAATACATATATATATTTAAAATATTTAATGACACAAAAAAAAATAAGCAAATGATGTTAAGAAAAAAATTGAATGTAAGATATATAATGATACGCAAATATGAATTATGAAAATTGACTAGGATTATTTTTAAGTTTTGGTTCGTTCACTCACTAAAGTTTAAACAATATTTAAGTAACTTATTTTTACGATATTACCAAACAGTAAAAAAAAACCTGTCTACTCTCAAGCCGAGAAGGTTCTTCTTCCGGACGCCTTACGCCGCCGGGACTCGTTCGGGTGAAAGCTGTAAGCCCACTGTTCTAGCACCAAACTGAACCGCTATTCCAATATTCGGGAAAAACCAAAAAAAACTCCAAACTAAACTCAACTGAAAGCTATTACCCCAAATCCAAAATAATGTTTATTGTATTGACTTTATATTCTTTCTTCTTCCAACGACTAAAATAAAATCAAAGAAGCTCTCATTAGCTTTATTCAGAGTTGATAGACAACAAGGCGGTTAGGACAAGAAAAACTAGTCAGAAGATGATAATTAGTGAAGGTTTCGTACACTTTTTGTGACCTTGGAAAATTAATCGAAAACTATGTATTTAAAAAAAATGTTGGGAATTTACTATGAATATTTCACTGAAGAACTAAAATTTAACTTATCACGAATATATTATAGGCAAATAGTAATGAAGGATCTCCTTACATTACCGAATTGCTTGGATATTGATGAGAACGTGTACTTAGGAGAATTTCTAACAGAAAGAATTCTGAACGTGATTTGACTAATATAATTAAGGTAAAATTATTGAATAAATGATTTTAATATGAAACTAATAATGGTTAAAAAAAAATGATGTACTTTAATTAAAATGAAACTCACCCAACGCAACAATATTTCAACAATTGAACCAAAATCTTGTTTTTCCAAAACTTCTATTATAAAAAAAACGCCTTCTTTAACTTAATATCACCTCTGAATAACTTAAAATTTATTTTCTGATAACTTGAGCCACGTGCGTTGGTCGCTGGAGTATCAACCAATCGTTCTCTGCCTCGGTCAATGGTTCGATATCAAGTGAGTCTTACACTTTTAAAATCGTCGGCTTCCGTCAGTTCCAAGTTAAGCGGAAGCGGCGGTAAGCAGTTTGACCAATTAATAAACAATTGATAATACGATTACATGTATAGTTGGTTGCATACCTTACAGGCAGAATTAAGTTATTTTAAATTTCTCAGTAACGATAAAGTAATCTTATCGTTACAGGGTGACAAAATTATTAGAGCCAACCCATAAAATTTTACTTTTTGTTTAATAATGTTATATAATTACGCTATAAAACACATTTTTGTGCTTAATATTCTATTTTACTGTTATTTAGATCCTTTAAAAGTTTACACATTGTTTATTGTTGTAGTGGACTGTATTCATTGAAATTAATTAATAGTCTAAAATACTGCATTTATTTATGAATCTGCACAAAAATATGAAAACAATAACAAATAGTTCGATGCTTCTCAACGGCTGGTGATGGAATGAATCCTGTCATCTGTCGTCTGTCGTCTGTACCGACTAGCTGGCTAGCTGGGCTGCAGTGGCGGACCGTTCAAATACAAAATGGGTTGTCGTCGACATACTCCCGGCCTTGAAAGATCCTGAATCTTTCAATTTAATGGAAGGAGAGGACATATTTTGGAGAATGACCTCGTGATGATACCTTCTTGAGTCTTTATTTTTGCAACTCTAGCGGTATTCTGCGATCCGTCATGTATGTGAGTTATTCTGCCTAGTTTCCACTTTGCTGGTGGCAGACAGTCATCTTTGATAAGGACTAAAGTTCCTTCTACTAATTCTCCCTTGGATATTTGCCACTTAGAACGTCTCTGTAGCTCGACGACGTATTCGGAAGACCATCTCTTCCAGAAACTTTGGAAAATTTGTTGGATGCGTTGAAATCTATTGAGTCGTTGTGGAATCTCTTGGAGTAGATCTGGTTCTGGAGCTAGCGTTGGCATTCTACCGATGAGGAAATGAGCGGGACAGAGTGGTGTTAAATCATTAGGATCAGGACTAATAGGACACAAAGGTCTGGAGTTGAGTACTGCTTCTATTTGTGATAGTATTGTTGCAAACTCCTCAAATGTAAGATTTGTATTTTTAAGTGAACGTTTTAAGTGAAATTTACAAGATTTTACTCCGGATTCCCAGAGTCCCCCGAAATGTGGAGAATATGGCGGAATTAAATGCCATTCAATACCCTCATGTGTACATGAATCTTGTATGTGTGCATTGTTAATTTTTAAAAATCTTTTAAGTTCAGACATGGCACCTACGAAGTTTCTACCATTATCTGAGTACAATTTGGCTGGCTTTCCTCTACGAGCGATAAAGCGGCGCAAGGCAAGCATGAATGTTTGAGTGCTCAAATCGGTTACGAGCTCAAGATGAATCGCCTTTGTAGCAAAACATATGAATAATGAAATATAGCATTTATTTAATTTGGCACCTCTGCCCTTATTTTTATACAAAAACGGACCGGCGTAGTCAATACCAGTGATGGCAAAGGGAAATGTGTATAGTAATCGGTCACGTGGTAAATCACCCATGATTGGTTGTATAGGTTTAGGATTAAATCGTAAACAAGTAGTACATTGTTTAACAGTCAACCTAGATAGGTTTCTGCCTGATATAGGCCAATATGTCTCCCGAATAGTAGATAGAAGCAGCTGAGGGCCTGCATGATATAGACGCAGGTGTTCATGACGGAAAAATAATATCGTGAAATGATGTTTTGAATCCAAGACAATGGAATGTTTTTTGTCATATAGAAAATCCGAGTTAGCCAAGCGACCACCAACACGTATTAAACCATCCTGGTCAATAAATGGGTTTAAAGAGAAGAGCTTGCTGTTGGAACTAACGCTTTTTTGTTTTGACAGCTGATCATACTCTTCGCGAAAAGAGTGTAGTTGTATGACCTTCAATAAATAACGACGAGCGTCATTAATATTGGTTAATGTTAGAGAGCCACACTCTCTAAGAATTTTGGGTGTTAATAAATTATTTTTAAATCTAAGGATGTATGCAAATGCGCGCAGTAAACGCGAATATTGTAAAAAGGCCTTGAATGGAAACCATTGTTCTTGCTGAGAATAGGAAACAAAATTGAAAATAGTTTGAGATTTTATTTCGGGTAGAATGTCTACCTTTGGATTTAAAAAGGGCCAAAATTCTTCCCTTAAAGACAACCATGACGGACCGTCCCACCATAGTGAAGAATTTAGTATTTGAGAAGGAGATAATCCCCTTGATAGATGGTCTGCAGGATTATCTTGTGTGGGTACATACTTCCATGTATAGGACTTTGTTAAGACCTGAATTTCGGAGACTCTGTTAGCTACGAAGGTTTGAAGATTGTTAGGAGAAGTATTGATCCAAGCAAGGGTTATTGTGGAATCTGACCATAAATAACATTTATTGAGGTCTATATTAATGGATTCAATTACCTTAGTTAAAAGACGTGAAAGTAATACAGCTGCGCAAAGCTCTAGGCGTGGAATGCTTAGAGTTTTGATAGGGGCAACCTTTGATTTAGCACATAGAATTTTAACCGAGATATTTCCCTTGTCATCAGTACTTCTTAAATAGATACAAGCACCGTAGGCTTGTTGTAATGCGTCCGAAAAACCGTGTATTTCTATATCTTTAGCATTATTGCACACTGCATGACGTGGTATACTTAATTGTTTCAGATTGGCAAGATCATTTTTCAATCTATTCCAAGTATTTAGTGATGAACCGCTTAATTTTTCATCCCAATTCAGTTTTTCAGTCCATAGCCTTTGCATTAGAATCTTCGCAAGTATGATACAAGGACCTACTAAGCCTAGTGGATCGTATATTCTTGCAATTAAAGAAAGAACATCTCTTTTGGTACAAGTTTCCTTGTAATTGTTATATTGTACATTGTATAATAGTGAATCACGTTGGGATGACCAAATAAGTCCTAAAGTTTTTGTGACTCCATCTTTAGAGAGGTTTAGAATTCCAAAGGAATCATCTTGATTATTTACCCTTTCTAAAACTCTTGGGTCATTTGAAATCCATTTTCTGAGTGGCAAACAACCTGTAAGTAAAATACGTGAGACTTCACGGCAAATGTTCGAAGCTTCAGTAATAGTATCCGCACCGGTTAACAAGTCATCTACGTAGAAATCCTGACGTAATATCTTCGCGATTTCTGGTTGCGACAATTGGCATTCGTTAGCTAACTCGAAAAGGCATCGGATAGCAAGAAAACTAGCTGATGCTTGGCCATAAGTAACCGTATTTAAAGCAAAATGTTGTAATGGATCTGAAGGACTTTCCCTCCAGACTATTTTTTGAAGACTGCGTTGGCTGGGATGAATTAACACCTGCCTGTACATTTTTGTTACGTCTGAGCTTATGATGAATTTGTGTTTTCTGAATCGGATGAGAATTGAGAATAGATCTTGTTGTATACTGGGTCCGACGCATTGAATATTGTTTAATGATAACCCGTTGCTTGTTGGTGAAGATGCGTCAAACACGACACGAAGTTTTGTTGTAAGACTGTCCTCCTTTACGACACAATGATGTGGCATGTAGTAGTCGACAGTAGAGTTTTCAGAGATATCTGCTAACGACATGTGGTTTAGCTCCTGATATTCGCGCATGAATTGTATATATTGTTCGCGAAGAGGATTGTTTTGTGCTAATCTTTTTTCTAGATGATGAAATCTTCTTTCAGCTTGTATCCTTGAATCACCCAACACATGCGGATATTGTTTTAATGGCATCATAACTATGAATCTACCATTTGGATCACGTGTAGTAGTTTTTTGAAAATTGTCCTCGCACAATTGCTCTTCTTCAGATAGATGAGGAATATTTGGCAATTCCTCTACTTCCCAAAATTGCTGAAGAAGTTTAGTTAGTTCCAGATTTGTGCTAAGATTGCAAGATATTGTATTGTGGGGAACCGATCCCAGCGGGCCAGAAATTATCCACCCAAATATTGTTTCTGTTAAAATAGGACCTTGATCTAAAGATATGCGACCTTTACAAATCAAATGCCAAAAAATATCTGCGCCGATAAGAATGTCAATAGATCCAGCATTGCCAAAATTAGGATCTGCTAACCGAATTGTATTAGGAATGTTTATAGCGCTTACATCAATGTTTGTATGAGGAAGAATATTTGTTATTTTTGGCAATACAAAACAGTTGATTATTTTTACAAATTTATTATTAGATGTGCAAATCTCTAACTGACATTGACCTGTAATAGTTGATAGTTTGTTGCCTATGCCCAAAAGATTTAAGCTGACATCTTGTGGTTTGATTCCTAGTTTGTTACACATGTTTGTTGTGATAAATGAAGATTGAGACCCGCAATCCAATAGTGCACGAGCCCTTTGCATTTTACCATTCATATCTTTAACACTTAAGATTGCTGTTGAGAGAAAAACATAGCCTGTATCAGAACAAGAATGCATGCTGTTACCACAAAATGTATTGTTACTTGTTCCTGGATTTATTGGCTCACTTGTACTTTGTGATGGATTTGTATTAATACTGCTATTGGATATATTCGAATTTCTATTGAACGTGCCCGAATTATTTTGGCTTATAATGATGCTCCTATCATTTGTATTATTGTGTAAAAGTGAGTTGTGACGTGCTTTGCACTTGCGACATGGCCCGAGTTTGCACTGTTTATTGGAGTGACCCGATCACAAGCAGTTTGTACACAATGATTTTGATCTAATAAAATTCCACCTTTCGTTTATTGGATAATTTAAAAATGTTTCGCAAGTGTAAATGCTATGGTCGCCTTGACAAGAGACGCATGTATAGTTTGTTTTTGTTGCTAAGAATCCCCTAGTCGTCCTGTTCTCCTTACTTTTATTTTTTGTTTCAATGTTCATTTCAATTGCCTCTAGAAAATCTGCTCTTGATTTTAAAAATCCTTTTAGATCGGATAAAGTTGGTAGTTCCGTTTGAGTAGCAATATGCTTTTCCCATTCCCTAATAGTAGTTTCGTCTAGTTTTGATGTTATAATGAATATAAGTAAGGCATCCCATTGTTCACACGGCTGATTTAATTGTTGAAGTGACTTTAAATGTTTTGAAAAATCATCTACTAATTTACGAAATTTTACAAAAGATTCTTTGTGAATAGATTCCAATGAAAATAAAGCTTTAATATGATTGTGTATTAAGAGTTTTTTATTATTGTATCGATCACATACAGAGTCCCATGCCAAATTGTACCCGTCTGCGGAAAATTCGATAGGTTTTATGACTGCGGCGGCATTTCCTTGTAATGATGCCCGAAGATAATGATACTTCTGAATATTTGTAATACTATCATTTGTATGAATGAGTGACTCAAAAGTGTCTCGAAATTCTAGCCAAAATTCGTATGTGCCGTCGAACTTTGGAATTTGTATTGTTGGCAGTTTTACACCTTGTAAACGATAAGCCCCGTCAGAAATAGAAGTGTTATTGTTTGTATGCTCGCTTGTCACCGACTTTTTATCATCAATATCCGAAATGAATTTATTTAACAATGCTTTGGCATTAGCCGATAGTGAATAAAAATTGTTTTCAAGTTCTTCCCTTATCACAAAGTGTGGTTCGGGATCGTCTGCCAATTCTTCTATTTCTGATTGGATAATTTTAATTTCTAAAAATGTATTTTCTAGTTTATTTATTCTGTCGCTTAGTTCGATTTTTTCAACATCATGTAATTCTAATTTGCATTTAATAGACTCTAGAAATTTGGAGAAAATTGTAAATGAAACTTTATGACCAGTACGTTTTCTAATTAATCTTTTTAAGTGTTCGTCCGACATTGTTTATTAATCAAATAGATTCGAATTGAATTTAAATAGATATATAGATTGTAAATAGTTTTATGCAACTTACACAAACAAAAACAGTATAAATAGGTATAGGAATCAGATGGGAACTCACCGGTATTTTTGGCTGTATATTGTTCGGCAAACCCACGTGTTCTTTCACTTGACCGTTAACTGTGAATCACTTTTAGCACTGATTTTATCACAAATATCGGGTCGAATGGACCAATGTTTATTGTTGTAGTGGACTGTATTCATTGAAATTAATTAATAGTCTAAAATACTGCATTTATTTATGAATCTGCACAAAAATATGAAAACAATAACAAATAGTTCGATGCTTCTCAACGGCTGGTGATGGAATGAATCCTGTCATCTGTCGTCTGTCGTCTGTACCGACTAGCTGGCTAGCTGGGCTGCAGTGGCGGACCGTTCAAATACAAAATGGGTTGTCGTCGACACACATGTTAAAAAAGAAACCAGTAATAACATGAAAAAACATTTAAAATTATGCCTTAAGCCTAATACTTGGTAGTGTCATTCTTTAGAGCAATGACTGCCTATCACCTTCTTGGCATACTTTCTATGTATTTCTGGCAATGTTGTTGAATTATTTTACTCCTGTGCCATGCTGCTATTAAGAGCTCTATCAATTGACACTTTGTGATTATAATTTTATTACAAATTTCTTTCTTCATGAGCTTTCAAAGATTTTCTATTCTATTCAGATCTGGCGAATTTGCCAGGCCAGTCGAGCACCTTTATCTGGTTTTCAGCAAGGAATTTTATAACAGTTTTTGCCTTGTAACAAGGCGCCGAGTGATGCATAAACGTGAAACTTTTATTCAGAAACTACTCCTGAAAATGGGGAAGCATTTTTGTTTGTAGTACTCTTAAGTACTGGTTCTGCCGCATTAATCGTTCGACAATGTAGACCAGTGATTCCCAACCTGGGGGCGATCGCCCCCCGGGGGCGATTTGAGATATTTAGGGGGGCGATATGGGGGGCGACAGAGAAAAGGGGGCGTTTAGCATCTGGAAAACGAGAAATGGGTAATTGAGAAAAATAAGAAAAGAGAAAAAAATATAATACTTTCGATCGGATATCCATAGGATAATAAAAAGTAAATATATGTATACCAATGCAGGTAATAATAACACAAATATCTCGTCTAGTCACAGATCTTGTCGAACACGAGGCGTCACAATATTAGAATCAATATTAGTCACAATGTTAGAATTCGGACAGAGACGTCGACGCGTGGCAATATAATTATTTATTGAGAATTGCAAGATAGTGTTTTTATTCTTTGCGTTCTCAATAAGTTGTAATTAATTACTCTTTTGTTTTGCTCTCAAAATGTCAGCCCCTAAAAAAAAGTGCCGGCAGTACTCAACGGAGTGTTTGAAATATGGATTCATTGAATTGCCAGAAAATAAGAATCTACCATTGTGTCTTATTTATGCAAAATCTTTGTCAAACGAATCCATGAAGCCGCCTCGTCTTATGGATCACTTGAAGAGGATTCATCCAGAGAAGTCAGACAGACCCGTCCAATATTTTGCGGTGAGTAAAAGTCTTTTGTTTGTAGGATGTAATTTTTCCATGTACAGTTACAATCATTGAATAGTTTACAGACTTACGTATCTAGGAGCCTATTTTTTAAATTTTTACCCCGTTTAAACGCACCTTTTACATCAAAAGTATTACAATATAAAAATTAAAGTGTAAACTATTTAGTGATCGTAACTGTACCTAGGTATCAACATATTATAATTATTTTTACTTTCTATTACCAAAAGTCAGACTGAAAGAAAACCTTTTTTAAACTTTATTACCATTACTTATAATAATTAAAGTGAATGTGTATTTCTTTCGTTTACAGGAGCTCAAGGCAAAGTATGAAAGGCGAGTTACTGTTGGGTCATTGATTGCAAAAGCTACCAAGAAAAACGACAAGGGTTTACTTGCTTCATACAAGGTATCATTCCTAATAGCAAAAAGTGGCAAGCCGCACACAATTGGAGAAGAACTCATCCTCCCAGCTGTAGAAGAGATAGTTGATACTATGTCCTCTCAGTAATAATACTGTCTCCAGAAGGGTTGATGAAATGGGAGCGAATGTCGAAGATGTTCTCTGCAACAAATTGAAAAGCAGAGAGTTTACTGTGCAACTTGACGAGATTACCCTGAGTGACAGCATAGCTTTGCTGCTGTCATATGTCCGATTCATTGACGACAATGGAGAAATGGCCGAGGAAATGCTATTTGTTAGAAGTCTGATTACTGATACAAAAGGATCTTCCATATTTGAAGTCATTAAGAGATTTTTTAAGGAAAAAGAGATTTCCTTATTAAATATGATCGCCTGTGCTACTGACGATGCAGCAGCAATGACAGGACGCCATTGGGGATTTATTGCACACCTGAAACAAGCAATTTTGTGTGTTCACTGCGTCATTCACAGAGAGCATTTGGCTGCCAAGAATTTGAGTGGGAGGTTGCACGATTCTCTTCGACTTGTCATAGATGCGGTAAATAAAATTAAACCAAAACCAAAGAATGATCGAATATTTCGTACACTTTGTGAAGAAAATGATGAGATATTTAATACATTGCTACTACATACGGAAGACCGCTGGCTTTCTAAAGGCAATTGCTTAAGGCGGTTCTTCAGTCTCATGGATACTGTTATTGAATTTCTTAATACTACTGACCCCACACTGGGTACAGAACTACAAGAGAAGCGAAATGACATCGCTTACTTATCAGATATTTTCCAAAAAAAAAAGAAAATGCACCTGCAACTACAGGGGAAGAACATCAATATGGCCAAAGCGAAGGGAGTAGTCGGAGCATTCATTGACAAACTATCTATTTTTGAAGAAAATATGCAGAGAAGAGAGAGAAGAAAATATGCACCAAATTCCCCAACTTGAAATCTTCTTGTGGTGATTCTGAGGATCTTCAAACATACTGCCTCCACCTTCAAACACTGAAAGAAGATCTGCATCCCGATTCCAAGATTTGGCTAGTCTGAAAGTGCCAACTTGGTTTATCAATCCTTTCAGCGTGGAAGTTTCAACGGTATGTTCTTCTCTTCAAGAAAACTTGATTGATTTGATGTTGAAATTGAAAGTTTGTTTCGGGAGTGTGGGTACGAAATATTTTGGCCGCGGATAAAAGAAGTGTATCCAATCTTGTGGAATGCAATCAAATTATTATTATTGGCATTCCCCACAACATATCTAGTGGAGAAAGGTTTTTGTTCTGTGTGTATATTGAAAAACAGACAAAGAAATAGGCTCGACATAATAGAAAGAGGGGATTTGAGGTTGTTATTAACCAAAATTGAGCCAGACATAAAGAAATTATATGAGAGACACCAGGAACAAGGAAGCCATTAACAATTCTTTTACACACATATAACCATTTATCATTTTACCAAATGTAAAAATAAATAAATATGGATACGTACCTTTTGTATAGATTCATTATTTGTTTCAATTTAATTGGGTGGGGGGGGGGGGGCGATTGTAGTATTTATAACTGGTGAAACCTGTCTAAGGGGGCGATCATGGGAAAAAGGTTAGGAACCACTGATGTAGACCATGTCTACCGGTTCGTTTACTGCTTATAGACCACATTATGATACTTAAAGAGTCGTTACAATACAATCCGCTTTGTATTTTTTCCCAGGTTTTGTCCTCACAAATTCAGCTCTTTCCATAAAGATCTGCACGGTAGATTCTTCCGAAAAACAAACCTGGAATATTATTATTATTTTAGAATCGTGGACAAGTTGATAAAATGTAAACTACATAAAAGATAAACAATGTTAAGTAACATTATTTACCTAATTCCAATCATAAATGCAATGATCTTTATAATCTTTCGCCCACTAAAGCCTTTTTTCTTCATGGCTGATGTGAGTATCGTCTTTTTTGCTGGGCGACAGGTTGAAACCCCAGATCCTTTATTCGCCGATGAGCTGCAATTGGTGAAATATTGATGCCAAACTCCTGCATCATGTTAATTAAAATTATTCGAGGGTGTTTTCTGTTTACTAATACAATATCTAGAATTTTTCTTTCATCTCGTAATGTTGTAATTTTTTTTCGACCACATTTTTGTTTGTGCCGTGGGGTCAAATTTAAATTTCCGTCAAGTTTTTACTTTATCTAGTAAACAATTGCCCTTAAAACTTTAGAAATTGATTATGATTGAATATTTTTCTGTTGGAGTGATTAGTGTTCAATACTAAGGTTTTTGTTTCCGCTATTTTCCTTGGTGAGATACCTTTGGCTTTTCCCATCATCAATATAGAGCAATGAAAACTGTTTAATATAACTATAAACTTTAAGAATACAAATGCGTAATTATATGCGCACGAGTTGGAACCTAAGCTGGACAGCACTGACAAACATTGACATCTATCTGAGTCACGTATTGCCACACTCGCTGTGTTTGCCACTGTTGCCAGACTATTTACTGTACTTTCATAAAGTGTTACAAGATAATTGAATAAAAACAAATGCATTAATGTATTATACAGGTTAATTATATACCCTTTTTGTAAAAAAAATTGGTTTTACTAGGTGGCTCTAATAATCTGATCACCCACTGTATTAAACAATATTGATATAGTAACCTAACATTTGCTGTTTTCTTTTGATTCTAATTTATATAGAAATTTCTAATTAGGAGTTTTACTGACATGATAGAGTATAATAAAATCTATAATGTTAATAAATAATCATAGGCCATAAACGTAGCTGGTCAAACTTTCAGGAAGGTACTTAGGAATCTCTTCAAAAGAGGAATCTATAAGCTGGGTAGGTCCAATACTAAAAAAAATGAGAATTGGTATGCCATATAAGGTAAATCGCAATATACCAAGCACATTTGGCACACGTTTTTCTGTAACTGGAATAATGGGATGTATTCTTTTACAGTTTTTAGTAAAGGACAGACTACTTCAGGGCTTCAGTCAACCCTGTCCCTACGGCAGCTACTGTTTCTCTCCTAAATTTTCCCTAGGAGAAAAGAGGTTACAATCCTATACTTCATTTAACCCGCATATATCCTTCTTTTCCATACCGACCGAAAGGTCAATAAATATTCCTGACGGAGAGCAGCAGCAACCAGCAGTATCAAGATAACGCTTATAGGAAATGATCCTGGACCGGCTTATCATTGGATTTTTACAAGCTAAATCCATCCATTGTTTTGTTATTCCCAAAAAAGTTATGCGTGATGTCTCAGAAAATGCCTCGGATGTTGTCACGCAGTCTGGGTGGTAATCGTCGCTACATTGAGTCTTGAAGCGTTTCTAGATGAAACGCATTGGATAGTAGAGGGCCATTTTAAAAAATATAAGGCAGTTATGTTTACTTCTCTGGTAGTAAAACCCAGAATTATACATGTGTTGCCATTTTGGTTTCACCAAGCTTACAAAATTCTATCCTCAAATTTAAAGCTGTAAAGGAGAAAATAGTTCTTCTATATAGAACAATATATATCATCAAATTTTTGGAAATCCCATAAGATCGTTCATTTTTCCCATTCTTGTTAATTTTGTACTCAGCGACCTTATCAATGAGAGTATCAGTAAGTTAGATTTCCAGGTTTCCTTTGTAAAGCGTTATGTCGACGACTTGACCCTAGCAACACCACCTGATAAGATTTTAAGCACCTTATCAGTCTTCAATAGCGTTAATCCTCACCTTCAATTAACATGTGAATTGAAGGTTGATAACAGCATACCGTTTTTGGATATGCGAATCATACGCACACATAGTAAAACATTGGGCATTGCGTGCTACAGGAAAGAAATGGCGTACAACTGGTTCTTAAATTACCACTCTACACACCCAATGAGATACAAACATAGCCTTGTACAAGCTATTAGCTTTAGAGTATACACGTTGACCCATACGCGGTACAAGAGAGAATCTTTGGATTTACTCAAATCCATTCTCATTGATAACTCTTACCCCATATCCATCATCAACAGATATCTTTTCTCTTAGAGCTATGGTCATTCTATTTCAGAAGCACCTAACGGTGCAATACTAGCCTCCATATTCAATAGCATACAGACGAACAATTCCCGTTAACCCCAAAGCCGACTACAAAATATGCTTCTCTTCCCTATTTCCCACAAATTACGAACAAGCTTACTAAACTATTCCAAAACTTACCCGTCAAAATATCCCTAAAATATACTAAAATCATTGGAAAGTTATTCTCCAAGTCTAAAACTCCACTAAGCTCGTTAGAGCACACTAATGTTGTCTATCAGATACCCTATTCAGAATGCAACTCCTGCTACATTGGCCAGACCAGTCGGTTGCTTTTAGGGCATATAACTTCACACAAAAGCGAAATTAGACTTTCAAAACACTCTTGTGCCCTTGCACAACACGTTATTTCCACCAAACATCACATTGACTTCACAAATGCCAAAAAACTGGCGAAACAAAATAACCATCAGAAATGCTCCTTTATTGAAATGTGTGAGATCCTCAAGAACCCATCTGCAATAAACAAAAGAAGCGACATCGACAATTTGAGCCAGGTTTACCACTCTCTCATCTTACGAAATAAATAATACCAATTATTCTTCAGTTAAAATGTGGCTTATTTTCCATTCAAAATAATAACACAATCGTCCCATATTTCCAAGTTTCATTAAAACATAAATTAAAAAAAAATTATCAAATATTTCCGCCATACAAATTCACCCGTCCATCTAATCATTCAATGACCCCTGTAGAAGTTCATAATTGTCTCAAACCTTGAAATTTGGTGACATATGGCATAGATTGCAATGGATTGCAATAAATCAGTGCTTTGTTTGTCTTCAGTGTCTTAAATGAAGCCAAATGTCCTTTTAATAGGTTTTAAATCTTCGTATCTACGAATATGAACATTATTTTCTGCAGAGTTTTTGTGTTTTTTGTTTTTTTTTTTGTTAAGTTAGTTTTAAATAATGAGTAAAGTTTACAGTACATATATAATAACATCGATAATATACTACATATTGAGTTGTAAGTTATGAACTATTAATATGTTCGAAAAGATTTCTGCAGTTCTTCTTCATGTGCCTTGTCCGTTCCGAACGTTGGCAATCAACATGGCTATTCTGACTTTGTTTACGGCAGATCTTAATAGTTCAGCAGATGACAATCCGAACCATTGCCGCAAGTTTTGGAGCCACGAGTGTCTTCTCCTCCCTGGACCCCTTCTGCTGTCTATTTTCCCTTGAACGATCAGTTGTAGTACTCTATATTTATTATGTCTCATAACGTGACCCAAGTATGAGTTTCTGCGGTTAGTACAATTAAACCTAGAGCCAAGATTAATCCAATTATAAAAATTATTATTAAACTCACCAGTTTTCCGGGTTGAACAGCGTTGATTTCCATTGCGCCGAGCTTTCGACATCCTCTCTGATGTCTTCTTCAGGGCTTCCGAGGTCTCATTCTTCCGAGACACCAGACACGACTACACTGATCTCTATTCACTTTACTACTATGACTGGGAACAGGGGACCCCACCCTAACCCCCACGCCAACCTCCACTCAGGCACGTCATCATCGATGGTATAAATATCCCGTCCCCTGTTCGCAGTCGTAGTAGTAAAGTGAATAGTGATCAGTGTAGTAGTGTTTGGGGTTTTGGGAGACTCAGACTCCAAAGAGACTAATATTTTATATGTATATATATATATATATATATATATATATATAGTATATATGTATAGTACATACCTTCCAAAGAAGATTTTTTTTGCTCAGATGCATTCAAGAGAGTATAAAGATTTTTCTTGAAGAAAACTTCCTTATTTAATAAGAATTTATATTTTTGTTAAATAATCGTTTTCATATTATTAGGATTATTTTTTTTAAATGGATAGAAATTAATAGGAAATATCTCCGCCCATGGTTTAAAGATGATGCTCGTCAAGATTACCGGTCATGTATATTATTTGTTCTAAACACTGAACGGGTCGTAGTCCATTTGGGTTTGGAATTCGGAGAAGAACTATCGGAGAAAGTCGGCAAGCAGCCAGAGAAGAGCAGCAAGACGGATCCAGATAGATGACGACTATTTGTAACGTAATGACGGCCGCACGGCACTAACCGGTGATTTACACCCATCAATTTTGAGAGGCGGCTTGAACGGCGACGGCAGCGGTGGAGAGTCCCGGTCTTGGTCCCGATGCCGGCACCTTATCATCGTTTTTTACCTGGGGTGGCGTCCGCTGATATCTTTTTACGTGAGCCAATTAATCAGAAGTGGGATAGGAAAAGATGAACTCTCCCGAGGGAAAAAATGTCTATTCGGGATATGCTCAAAAACGAATTGAACAGAGCAGATAAGGATTATTCATGATTTCTTAGGATTCCAAGCAAAAACTAATGGTTTTCTTCTAGTTTAACGTAAAATATTGATTTATATTAAAAAGCCGTAAAGAATTTATCAGTTATGCGTGTCTGTATAGGCGATGACAAATATTTTACAAAAATATCGGCTTTCAATCAGATGATCTTATTGATTTATTGCAGTTTTTCGACACCATTACCTCAATAGTATTTTGCAACAATATTTTATGAACTTTTGATTTTTTCATGCTTATATATCTTTCACAATAACTAGAATATACTTGTATAATTCGTGCTCTTACTTTTGACAGTTTTTGCTTAATCTCTTTCTTTGTTTATCTTTTTTTCTTGTTGGTGTTAAACTATTTTTTTTGTATTTTTGACGCGCAATACGGATCGTTTTCATTTTTATATATGTTCTAAATATCCCCAGGATATGAATTTTTTACCGAGAAAGGGCTCCCAAAAAATTCACAGGTAAAAATGTGAACGTTTGACAATGGATGGACACATTTAAAAACAAATGTACTAGATTAAAAATCGATTAAAACACCAATAAAATCCAAACTGTAAGGTTATTATTATGCTTATAGAATATACAATAAATTCTAATTGGGAAGAAATTTAAATTTGTGACCCATATGCTGACAACAGGGTGGACTCCAGTGAGGTATGCCATTGAGCTCAGATACTTTTTAGATGGTTCTTTATTAGTATATGATCTTAAGAACGACAAACTTCTGCTAGAAATAAACATGTTGTTTGGTACAAAAATTATTATTGATTTGATAGCTGTCGGACTTTTAAATTATATAGCTGACAGAATTGATACACTTTAGCTGCGACACTTTAGAAGCAACTGAAGATCTATTTAAAGAAATAAGAGATCTAGAACTCTTCATACGAACAAAGACACTAGGCCAAAAAAAAAATCGTTAAAAAAAGTAAAAAATAGAAGAAAGAAAATCTTATAAAATTTTTAAAAAAGAAGGAAAAAGTGTAAGTTTCTATCCTGAATCATGTTTGCTGGCTCAGAAATAAAAGTGAAATTGTGTAAAGTGAACAAGTAACAACTCTCAACAACTTCCCACTAGAGATATAATTAAATGAAACAAATCCTAAAAATATTGTTCTGAAGCTAGTGTCCTATGGCATGTTAGAGTAATTACTATTTAAATGGGTATAAACCACATTAAATGGTAAAGTACGATTAACGACAAATACAAACACTAATGTTTGTATTTTGAGAACGACTTCCGAAGTGGAAATTGAAACGTCAATAAACGTACTTTAACCTTTAATTGTGGCTTATTCCCATTTAAATAGTAAATCCTAAAAACTTTTAATACCACCATTAATAAAAATCAGGTCACTATTAAATAATACGTTAGAAATCAATGGAATATATGACTCGGGAGCAAATTTGTCATTGATCAATGCAAAACTATTACAGATAAAAGACCAGAAAAAAGATGACCATCAAATAGTAAACTTAAGGATAATAATTCATGGCGTAACAAAAACAAATGGTATAGTAACACAGAAGATAAAAATCTATGAGATTAAGAAAAAAATGAATATAGGTATTTGTTGTAGATAGTGAAAATTTCAAGTGATTTTTTAATTGGGTTAGAATCAAAACGAAGATCTAAGGATCACACAATAAAACAAACCTAAAGAAATTGAGAATGCACCAATTATAGATAATAATATTCCAGAGTTTCTAGGTGACAAATATTCAAATACTCCAAAAGAAAAAATGAATGAGGTATTCAAATAGGAACTAAATTTTAATGAGAGTATAAATACAGAAAATTTTAAAATAAGAATGAACCATTTGGATTTAAATCAACAATCAAAAATTAAGGAATTAATTAATAAATATAAATCTGTATTTTCCAAAGACATGTATAATATAGGCACTGTAAGAGATTATGAAGCTTATATTAACATAAAGGAACTGACAGAAAAACAAAACTTTGCATAGATTTTAGGAAACTTAATAAAATAATTGATATCTCATAGTCACAACCTTTTCTATTGATAAAGGACTTAATGGAAACAACTAGAAATTGTAAATACCTTTCAACTTTAGACATAAATTCAGGATTCTGGTCAATACCTATAAGAATACAAAATAAGCAAAAACCGCATTTGTTACACAAAAGAACCAGTTTTAATGGACTTTCTTCTTATTTGGTTTAAAGATGGCTCCAGCAACTTTTTAAAGTATTTTAAGTAGTATTCTAACAAAATATAATATTTCAGACTTCAGGGTCAACCTCCTAATTGTTCTCAAATGCTTTGATGAACATGTAATACATTTATCAAAATTATTAGAAGCAGTAGAAAATGAAGGGTTTAGGCTAAAATTTTTAAATACACTTTCGCAAAAAACTATAAAATATTTAGGTCACATAATAAAAATAATTTCATCAAACCTGTAGAAGATTATCTGATTGCAATGAAATGTTCTTACTCCACAAACAAGAAAGAACGTACGTCAACTCCTGAAAATAAATTATTATGATAGTTTTGTTTAAGATATTGCTATCATTTTAGATCCACTACACAATATATTAAGAAAATATGTCGAATTTATGTGGTTTTATATGACGGAGCTGTATAAAAAGAAACTACACATGTCTTATTAGGTGATCCGGTTTGTGTAGTTTATTCAAAGAGTATTATATTATATAAAGATTATCCAAATCAGTTATTAGTAGTGATAAGATTTTATAATAAATTTTGTGGAAGTTTTGAAAACAAAGTTTTCAGTATTTTATTGTTACATAATATGAATTTCCATCAAGTAACGGTCGAATCCATCTATTTTTCTGATTATTAGTACTAGAAAAGGTTATGAAAAAAAAGGTTACTTAATTATTTATATTTTATAGTTAAAAATATTATCTTTTAATATAAACTTTCCAAAAAAATTAATTTTTTATTTGAAACTCAAATCTGCACGTGTTCAGTTTTCTTGAATTGTGCTTATTATTTTTACAATTACTTTTCAACACAATGGCAATCGCTGTGACATGTTACACGTTTCCACCTCTATATTCATTTCACGAATTGTCGTTATTGTTAAATTGACATTAAAAATTTCGAACGAAGTTCTGAAAGCATAAACAAATAATTAATAAAATACCTATAACGTTGTATACCGTCCAAGAAAAAGTGCAACATGGTACTTTCAGGGTCATTCGATACGCGAAGTAATTGATTTATTTATTAGTGCCTTCAAAAATAAACCCTCACCAAGTGATACTACATTTAAAATTACCATTAAATATTTTCAAATTTCGGGATGTGTAAACAGTTGTAAAAAGTGTCATGAAGGTAATGAACCACATGTTAGACCTGTCGATGAAGAGCGTCAAAACAGGGATATTGATATTTGTGCTTTTGTGAAAGCTAATGAACCCTGCAATAGTGTACAAATTGCTAGGGAAGTTAACGTAAATGCTCGAACTGTCCAAAGAGTTCTCAAAAGGAATGGGTATCACTCTTTTAAGATACAACCAACACAAGTACTGTTTCCGGAAGATTACTTTGGGCGGATTTAGTTTTGTGAAATTATGTTAGATAAACAGAATGAAAATATACACTTTTTAAAAAATATTTTATTACCCGACGAATTTTTATTTTCATTACATAGAAAACATATTGCAGCCATTGCAGCACTAAAAAACAATAAGTCAGCAGGTCCGGACAATGTACCCTGCGAAATATTAAAGATCCTATGTAAATCAGACAAACAGTTCCTTGATAATCTAGTTGAACTTTTACTTTATTACAATTATTTATTACAATCCCGAAGAAACCAAATGCCCAGATCTGTGATGACTACCGGCTTATAAGCTTGATTAATCATGTCACTAAAGCGTTCACTAAGATCATTCATAGAAGAATATATGATAAATGTGAGTCAAATATTGATAGATCGCAGTTTGGCTTTCGGAAAGCACTTGGAACTAGAGAAGCAATTTTCGCTCTCCAGGTGCTTATACAGCGGTGTAGAGACGTTGATAAGGACGTGTATTTGTGCTTTGTGGATTTTAGAAAAGCATTTGACAATGTCAATCATGAACAATTGATAGATATTCTGCGAAAGACAGGTATTGACGACAAGGACATTCGAATTGTGGCAAACCTATACTGGGGTCAAATAGCAAGAGCAAAAATTGGCAACGAACTCATTAAAAGTGTACAGATCAAAAGAGGTGTCCGTCAGGGTTGTATATTATCCCCACTCCTATTCAATATTTATTCCGAAGAAATATTTAATAAATGTATGAAAAATGCAAATGAGGGCATAAAAATAAACGGCGAGTTAACGAACAATATAAGATATGCCGACGACACGGTGGTCCTTGCCAGTACCATAGACGAATTACAGCAGGTAATGGAAAGAGTTTATTCAGTTAGTGAGGAATACGGCCTGAGCCTCAACTTCAAGAAGACAAAGTGGATGCTGATAAACAGGAAGCAACAGCCTGCTCGACAGTTACGGATAAGTAACATACTAATTGACCATGTAGAATCTTATGTGTACCTTGGCATCAACGTAAATGCAAAATGGGAACAGGCCACAGAAATTAAGGCGAGAATAGAACGAGCTAGAGCAGCATTTAGCAATATGAAAAAGCTCCTCATAAGCAGGGATTTGTCTCTTCCCCTAAAACTACGTCTAGTTAAATGCTACATTTTTCCGATCTTACTGTATGGTGTGGAGGCCTGGACGCTGACGGAGACGCTCACGAGAAAACTAGAAGCATTCGAAATGTGGGTGTACCGACGCATTCTTCGTATATCCTGGACCGAACATGTCACCAACACAGAGGTAATCCAAAGAATCGGAAAGGAGAAAGAAATCGTGAATACAATTAAACAAAGAAAGCTTGAATATCTAGGCCACATATTGAGACACGATAAGTACCGTCTACTGCAATTGATTGTCCAGGGAAAAATAGACATTAAGCGAGGGCCAGGCAGGAGAAGACACTCGTGGCTCCAAAATCTGAGGAAGTGGTTCGGGCTCACATCGGTCGAACTATTCAGAAGCGCCGCAAATAAGATCAGAATTGCCATGTTAATAGCCAACGTTCGCAACGGACAGGGCACTTGAAGAAGAAGAAGAAGAAGAAAACATAATCCATCCGTTGTAAGGTATTATTCTCGAAAAAATAAGCACCTTAGTGCCTTAACACCATTTTATCTCTTTTTGCTTAGAAAAGAAAAAAGTTTTCTTAACATATTTGTCTATTTTTACTAATATTCCTGCTGATGGAAATCAGGACATCAAGAAATTTGGAATTTCAATAATTTTTAAATATATTGAAAACATAAATTATTATAGATGCATATACTTTATGTTACTTCTTGAGTTTTGGATCCAGAGACCACAAAGGCATCTTTGTTCTTTCTGACGAGACAATAATGTACCATCAAGATAAGTATATCTGTTTTATTTTGTTGAAAAACCTTAACATCGGCATTAAAAAAGAAGTAAACAAAATTAAATTATATTATTTTTTTATAGTCTTAACCTGATAATAATTATTATAACATGAGGTTAAGTGAGTTTGGTTTCTTAATTTTTGTCTAAAGGCTACCCACCCTAAAGTAATACTTCTTTGGATTTCGCATGTTTTGTTATTACTGCTGATTCTTATTTTACGACCCAAATATGTATATTTCTCCACCAGTGCTACTACTTTGTCTTGAATAGTTAAATGGTTATTTGGGACCATATTTGTCATAAACTTAGTTTAGGTTAAGTTCATTCTGAGGCCCACCTTCGAACATGCAAAGTCCAATTCATTTAACATATCTTTGGCTTCTCCTAAATTATCTGTGATAAGAACAATGTAATATGCAAGACGGAGATGCTTATGTTTTTCCAACAGTTTCTAGTTTGCCAGTCTTGATGATAATTGATTAATGTAATAAAGACTTTTTTTTTTATTTTACAGTCAAACATTTAAAACCCTTTCTACAAATAATCATCAATTTTTTCATTACTACAAATATTTAATATTGATTTAATTTTATACATATAGAAACACTAACAAAATTGTATTACACAACTTTGTCCGTTGCACAGCCATTTTTATATGGTACAGTTTTTTTGTTAACAAACGTATTAGGTTAGGTTAGAAATATAAATAACAATAAAGTACATGTAAACACATACTTAATTAAGATAAAAAACACCAGAGAAAGTATATTTATTAAAAAAAAAAGAAATGCAAAAATAAAAAAGCAGTGCATTAATTAGCAAATCAATTTGTTTAATCGATTATTATTATGATACCTGTACGAAAAGGAACAACAAAGCGGTGTTATTATGTAGTATGTAACGATGATAAACGTTTCAAATTATTTAAAAAAAATATGTATTAAAAGGAAAAAGACAGTTAAGATTTGATTTCACGTATAGTGCGTCTGTATATCCGCTTATACGTACTTCACCCTAAAAGGGATCATCAGAGACGGCTATTCACAGACGCTTTGAACGTGAAAATAAATCTTTCCTGTCTTGGGAAGCAACTCTAACATGGCTTCGTATGGACGCAAATAGCGACATCTAATAATAAATCCGTTAACTATATTTTCGAAACTAAATTCAGATTTATGCTTTAATCTGTGCCTTCTAAGAATTGCTAGGCAAAAGAGCCGTTGATAAAGATGTTATTAGAGACATGGGGAATCTAAAATTGCATTCCACAACATGTCTCCTCAACTAAGCAATAATCCTTAGCGAATTGGTTTCTAGTACTCATAAAGAGTACACCGGAATAAAAGGAAAAAGACAGTTAAGAGTTGATTTCATGTCCCAAGACAGAAAAGATTTATTTTCACGTCCAAAGCGTCTGTGATTATCCCTTTTAGGAGGAAATACGTAAAAGCGGTTATACAGACGCACTATACGTGAAATCAAATCTTAACTGTCTTTTTCCTTTTATTCCGGTATACTTTTTGTGAGTACTAGATACCAATTCGCTAAGGATTTTTGCTTAGTTGAGGAGATATGTTGTGGAATGCAATTTTAGATTCCCCATGTCTCTAATAATGTCTTTATCAACGTCTGTTTTGCCGTGCAATTATTAGAAGGCACAGATTAAAGCATAAATCTGAATTTGGTTTCGAAAAATTAGTTTATCGATATACAATATGTATTATTTCATAAATTTTCCAAATCGTTTATTTCTTTATAAACAATGTAGTTTCTTCATTTAATAAAAAACATTTATTTATTAGAAAATATTTCTATATAATAAACCAGTGACATATATATTAATAAAATTAGTAATAGTTTTTGTGGATAGGTAGCGCTGGGGTTTTCATAACGGAAAGACAAAATAAGTAAATTATAATTTGATTTTCTATTTTACATTTGTTTATTGATTATAAATAATGGTTTCTTTGTAACAAAGTATTGTAATATCTTTGATTTGTTATTATATTGCCCCCACCTTTAAATAACTTCTAAGTATTAAATAAATATATATGTTTTGTTCATGCGTACTCTCAGTTCGCACGCGAGCAATTTATTATGTTTTAAAACTGAACGCTAGCAGCGAAAGGTTAAAAGCCTTAAAAGTATTCTTCAATAATAACTTTTTTTCAATTTTTCAACAATATACTAATATCTGGTTTATATGGAATTTATTTATATGCACGTGTTGTGCTTAATAGCTATGGCTCCTCAAAAGTAAACGTATTTTTACTAGAATATTTCAGAAAATAAGAAATATTATTATTTTTTCATATGTAAAATAATTTTTTATATATTTAATAAGGTCAATTAAAATAAATTAAGTCTGAAACAAAGCAAAGTTCTAATATTTATTAAACTTTTGGTTAAAATCTAAATAATTCACAAAGTAATTCATTCGTAGTGATGTTCTTGAGGTAGAGAAAAGAAGGTGCTTTCCTGATATCTTTCATCATATAAAATATTCATTTGGGTTTGGCCGCAAAACTTTTTTTATGCTGAAATGGGAGTAAACATAATAATAAACACGCACGTGCAAACAAGTTTTATTCACCAACAGGCGCTATTCTTCCTGCTTTTTGTTTTGTTGTCCAGTATAATTTCAGACAGTTTCCGGAATAAAATTTTTGTATAATGGATAAAAAATATAAATTGCTTTTTAGGACAACCGGGATTCGTAGTTTTCGAAAGGATAATAAAAACATTTTTATTGTGTATAGTTGAGTTTAAAAAATATTATATTTATAAAAATATATCTATTATTACTAATCTACTGCGTAGTTAAAAAATGTTTTAAAGAAGTGTTTAGAACCGATGTTGAAATAGAGCAAAGATGGTAGTCTTAAGTTCTTTATCTTTAATAGCCCTTCTCCAACCCTTTAACTTTTCCTTCAAAATATATTTGCTCTTTTTTACTAACACGATATCATCAGCAAAGAGCATCGACCAAGAAGCCCTCTCCCTACTTTCTCTGTCAATACATCAAAAGCAAGATTAAACAGGTAAGGGCTAAGGAAGTGAAAAGCCTTGATTCAAATCAACAGATTCTGAAAAACTTTTTGTCAATCCGACAGCAGTCTTACTTTGTTGTACGCAACCTCATATATATCTTTCACGAGTCTTACGTACTTCTCAGGAATCCATTTTTTTCTCATACATCTCCATAGCTTTTGTCTAGGAACTGTGTCGTATACCTTCTTAAGATCGGTAAATATTAAATGTAGCTGCCTTTTCTTCTCGCTGTATTTCTCTCTTAACTATCTCAATCTGAACAAGGCATCCGTTGTCTTCCTTCCTGGCATAAATCCAAACTGTTCTTCTACCATCGGTGTCTCATTCCTTATCCTATGCTCTACGGTTCTCTTTCAAATTTTTATTATGTGTGACATTAAATTTATCTCTCCATAGTTCTTACAGTCCCGAGTGACCCTTTATCTTTACACAATTATACCATCACACACTCTCTCCATGTATTGGACATTATTTCTTTCTCATATAACCTACTCATTATTTGCCACAAAATATTAGTCCCTTTATCTCCTAAAGCCTTCCAAACCTCTACAGGTATTCCATCAGGACCTACTGCCTTAACGTTCTTTGTCCTATTTAACTCCTTGATAACTTCATCTCTCGCTATCTTCAACATTACTATCTCATTCGGGATCCCGCATCCTCTGCCTCTTCTCTGGTATCCTTCATTTAGCAACTAACTAAAGTACTCATACCATCTTTGCTCTATTTTACCATTGGTTCAAAACACTTTTTCCTCCGCACTACTAATCTGTCGCATGTGGGTCAAGTCCTTTGATGACTTGTCCCTTGCTTTAGCAATGCTGTATACCCTTTTCATCCTCTCAGGTGTTTCCAACTCTTTATACAGCTGTGCAGGCAATCTTTCCCTAGCAGTAGTTACAACTAGCTTTGCTTCTCTCTTTGATACCTTGTATATATCGTTATCTTCCTCTATTTTGGACCTGTCAGACCCCTTTCTAGCCTTTTTCTTTTCTCTAACTGTTTGTTGCACCCCATCTTTCCACCAACAAGTTTGTCTCTAGAAGGACCTTTACAAGTCAAGTTCCCACATACGATGTTCTTCTTTAATTATGTGGCCTATACATTAAGCTCATTTCTCTGAAGTTACATGGAGGATAGCTTGAATCAAAAGCGTAAGTTCAATGAGATTAAGTTCGCAATGATAAGATGGTAGACGCAGAACTTCGAATCATAATCTTTTGCAGTTTCATAAAAAGGATATTTAAGATATTCACTTTTCATTAACCGTGCAATGTCAAGTATTTATATTTTGAGCATTGATCCTTCATATGCAATCCCCTTTTCTGTAAACCATTCTTGAATTCTCCCTTTCCGCCATGTCGTCATCGGTAATTGTTCTAGTCTGCGGCTATGATACGGGAGTCCATGACAACCACAGACCCAGGTTCCAATTTTGGTAGGATTCTCTTAAACCAGCGCTCAAATACTTTGGAAGTCATTTCTTTATGATGATCACCTGTTTTTTTTTTCGACTCAATAAAAAGCAAACCATCATCAAGGAACCCTGTTTCACTTCCTATATGGGTGATGATTAAACGCCGTCCCTTTCCTGATGGAGCTTTTAATCCTGTAGACCAGCCTTCTATAAATTCTTCGCGTTTACTGTTGACATTTAAATCTGGCCAAACTTTTCCAACTGCATGACCTTCGTTAATCCAGGTTTCATCCAAATAATATATTTTGCGTCCAGTGCTGCCAATTTTGCGTATTTCTTCTAAATATTTTCTTCTCCACAGAATAATTTCATTTTTCTCTAATAGCTTACTTTTTCTGTTGCGTTTTACATATCGAAAGTTTATTTCGCGCATGGTTCTGATTAAGACTGACTCTACGAGATATCTTGGATAAGGAGTCATTGTTTTCGAGCTCATAAGAAATTTTTTTCAGTGATGGAATTTCACTCCGAAAATTAAATGAATAAATTTTTCGACGTATAATATTCCTTGTCTCGTCATCCAAAAGAATGCTTTTTCTACCTCTAGTTTTACCTTTTTCTTGCTTTTTATTTTCCGATGTATTTTCAAGTACACCATAAATACAGCTAACGGATACTTTTGTGAAACTGCTACAAATGTCGACCACTTGGCTAACATTTAATGCCATTTTTCTGCCGACAATTCCTTCATAAACGTCTCGTATCATTACCTTCTCTTAGGACGTTAACATTTTTCGTCTCTTTTGCGGATTTTTATTTTTGGAATCAACATCAGAATTTTGCTGTCTTCTCTTGACATAACTTGATTTTTCGTCCAGTGTATTTCAATAATCACAGAATATAACTAAAAATTTTCTATAAAACGGCAAACTATAACACTCGTTATATCAATAACACGTTTTATCAATAACATAAACTTATTACATAAAATATACTCAGAAAATGCAACACCTTCACTCCCCTCAGAAACGCCAATGTAAATGAACGGTTGTTGATTTCTTGATCGGTACTTGCTCGGCCAAAAAATAACAAAAACGAGTTTTACGGCTATCTGTGGGTCGGAATTGTAGATTGGCGTTCCTTCGCCAATTTCAAAGTTGCCAAACGATTGAAAAATAATGTGTTAAAGTATCGATTTTTATTTTATAAATTTAAATATGTAACGAAACGGAACATATAAATACAATTTATTTCATTACAATTTTGTGCTTAATTTTTACTATTGAAAATATAATGTTTTTGGTACTTTTATAACGTTAATAATAGCTGCGTTGAAGAATACAGGTTTCGTATGACCATAATTACTACTTGTGAACAATAATTGGCTACACTGTACGAAAACTTCTGGTCAAGTCTTCTATAGAGAAGCACAAATAAATATACTACTTTATATATTTTGTAATTTCTTATGAGAAAATGCAAATTGCAATTGAGAAAACGGGTAGTTTTCGAGGGCCGCTATGTACATTTAAATTTGAGGATAATCGGCATTTAAACGATGAAATCACTCTTCTAAATTGAGGAATTATAGTATATAATATTAGAGTTATTGTGTTAAACAGTTTTCGCCATGCTAAACTATTTTTCTAATACAAAAGAAACAAACATCACCTGTTATTAGCAAAGAACACACAGAACTGATAAATCTATAGACAAGATCATTCACGCTTAACAATAAACGATGACTAAAATGGGACAAGTGTTGCTTTTACAACAAACAGCATGAACATCTGTTGTTTTTCTAAAACTCTCCGAATTTCCTTTGTAGTTTACTCCGGACATCTGGGATTTTTACACAAACGAATCTATCAGATCGTTAAAGAAACTACTTTTCTATGCGACCAACTTATAAAGTCAGATTTGCAAAAAATGGAGATGTGCTGTTTTTAAAATAAACGCATCAATAAAATTATTAGAAGAATTTTTCACTATGAAACATAAAACATTTGTTTAATTTATGAATGTTCCGTATTTTGAAAACGATTTCCAAAGTGGAAATCGAAACGTCAAAAATAAATATATTTTAAACTTAAACAGTGGCTTATTCCCAACAAAAATAGAAATTACATTAAGATGCCACAAAAAAAAGTATTTTCAGAACAGCACTACTAGCAAGTCAAAAACATGTCGAGAATATATTATTTATGTTTAAAAATAAAAAATGTTTTAAAATAATATACATATAAAATCAGAGTTTGGTGTTAATATTGAGAGTAAAATAAATGTAAGATCAAATACTTACCAGGTCGAGATAGTATTATGAGGTTTTTTTCCTGATATTTTCCTCATAATTTACAATGGAATCACTAACAAGGAAATTGTACTATCATTGTATAAAGGTAGTTGTCTTTATAAGAGAAAATTACATGCTATGAATTTCCTGACGGATACTCATAAGTTAAAAATGATTTCATGTAATCGAATGTCATTTTAAAGTCTTCTACTTTAAAACTATATTCGCTCCGTGCGTGACTGACACGACAACTACCGCCTTCATCTGACAGTTTTGGACCTACCAATTTTCAGGTTTATGACATTAATGACTGTTTGACATTGTTAAATACAGGCGAAATTGACAATTATTATTAATTAACTTTTTAATTAAATTTTTTCAGTTTATGTACAAAATAAATGTAGTAATAAAAACTGGGTTTCTCAAAATTCATCATAATATATCTTTTTAAGCCCAAACGGAAAAGAAAAGTTAAAAATCTAGTACTGACAAATCAAGTTTTTCACGTGAAAGAGCATATAATTAAAAACAGTAATAGTAAAAGTTATGATATAAAAGCTAAAGTCATCAGGCACTCTGCAGTTAGCTTGAAGCTTTATAAAATATCATTTAAGGTAAATTATTTAAATATTTCAATTGCATAAAAATGAGGTTACGTGATATTTTCTTTTTCATATTAATAGCACGGATCCATCTTTTTCTTTTCTCTAATTTATATGTAATCTTTGGAAACCTATAAAAACTACACTTACTATTTTTGCTATTATACAACTAAATACGCAACATGTATTTGCACACATTTTTGATAAAATTTATGCGTAAAAAGATAGTGTCCAATTTTGTCATATTTCGCCGCTACGCACGCTGGCATCGTTTCAAGGTACCCCTACCATGGTCACGCACGGAGCGAATAATATGTCTAAATTCTCAATGTGAATGAGTCCGATAAAATTGAATATTAGAAGAATTTTTTACCAAGCAACAAAAACAAAATTTGTTAAATTTTTTATTGTTTTTTATTTTAAGAACGATTTTTAAAGTGGAAATCGAAACGTCAAATAAACTTCATTTTAAAGTAAAATTGTAGCTTATTTACAACAAAGATAGTAAATCTATTTTACTACCCAGTTTTTGCATCACCAAACCGAATTCTAAAACGGTTCAACATGTCTTTTAGAGCTATTACTATATCGGTATAGAAGGCTTCAAAGTCGGTCGACTTATCTTAAACAATTTCCAAACATAAACTTTCTGGAAAGAATGACTGTTTTGTCAAGAAATTGTGTACTGAGATATTGATTTTAAATTTAGCTAACCAAAATAGTATTTAAAAATAATTTCATATTTTAATTGAAAGATCATTAGAGAAAAGAAAAGTCTGTTCTGCAACCTTCCTAGATGTGGCACAGGCGTTTGATAAAGTCTGGCATAAGGGTTTGATACATAAACTTAAATCATTCATGCCTAAACAATATTCAAATATATTACAATCATATCTAGCGAACAGACATTTTAGAGTTAAACAAGAAGATGCATACACCGATCTCAAGGATATTGAAGCAGGTGTTCCACAAGGGAGTGTATTGGGTCCAGTCCTATATCTAATATACACGTGTGATATACCTGAACTAGAAGACGACACCATAGCTACCTTCGCAGATGACACTGCTGTCTTAGCGGTAAGTGACACCGTCGAAGAAGCTACAGAAAAACTACAAAATTCAATAAATAAAATCCATGAATGGACCAAAAAATGGAAAATTAAACTGAATGAGAATAAATCAGTCCATATAAATTTTACCAATAAGAGAATTAATATATATATTAGAATAAATGATGTCCAAGTGCCTATTGTAACATCAGCAAAGTACTTGGGGATCACTCTTGATGCGAAACTTCGCTGGAAAGCTCACGTGAAGAAGAAAAGAAAAGAACTAGGCATCCGCTACAAGAAAATGTATTGGTTAATGGGAAGACATTCCTCTCTATCCATAAATAATAAACTCCTAATCTATAAACAAATACTGAGACCAGTATGGACCTATGGCTGCCAACTCTGGGACTGTGCCAAGCCTAGTAACATCAAAGTAATCCAGATATTCCAGAATAAAGTACTGAGGAACATCGTAGATGCGCCTTGGTACGTTAGGAACAACGACCTTCACCAGGACCTCAAGATGGAAGACGTCAATCAGATAATCAAGAAATTTGCAGGGAGCCATGAACAACGACTCCATCATCATGTAAACGTCGAGTCTATCCAGCTCCTTGACAATACGAACCTAGAAAGAAGGCTCAAAAGAACAAAGCCTTTTGAACTGGTATAATGAGTGAGTGAAAAGCAGAGTAAAGTGTTATGCGAGTATGCATGCTAAATTTATTGCTAGTTATTAGAAACAATAGGAAAGATACTAGTGAGTAGACACCTAATTTTAAGATTTCATTAGTAATTTAAGTCAGAAACAAATTGATAATTGGTCTTACTGACCAGATTTTAATGTAAGTACACTTCTGTGTCTTTAGTAAAAAAAAATATTTTAATTACTAAATTCCACTATTTTTGAGTATTATTATATAAAAACATTCTATAGTTTTACATAGACTAAAGGAGCAAAATTTAAATTTTGTTAAGAAATGAGGCACTCAGACATACTCACTTAAAAAACAAGTTATCATCAATAATAATTTCAAACTAAACATAAAGAAAAAGGCCAGACAGCGAAAAAGCGTAATAATCATTATCATGTTTCCAAAAAAACTCTTTAGAAATATTTTAACAACTTTTGTTTGCTTTGTTAAGATTAACCGTAAGTCGTCTAGACCGGCCTAATTCCTAACTTTTTAAATTTTCTCTTAATGATAAAAGTTTTTCTTACTCCTGTGCTTACGTTCTGAAATATATTTTCTTGTAATGGGATACTAACGGCCTTTAAATTACTCAACTTCGGAAAAATGACGAATGGATGAAACCGGTAGAAAAATCAAATTTTAACAACTTGTTATTAATGATTTTTGTTGGAATTTGTTGTAAAATTCTTGGAAATTTCAGTCAGTTAATGAACAAATATTTCGAAGTTTTCTAGACTAGATAAATGCTTTTAAAATACTCTAAATTCTTCGTTTATACCAGTTTGGCCATCGTTGAAGTAAACATATATTTGTAAAACAATTATTATATTATTAGTACGATAGTATTATCAATCGATCTTCTTCCGATTTCCATTTTCCATTTATCTCGGTCGTTTCAAAGGTTTTCTTCAACACTCCTCTCCCGTAAGTATTTATCGATTCCTTCTCTCAAACTTAATCTCAGTCTACCTTGCTTTCTTGCTCCATGAGATGTCAAATTCAATACTTTATTTGGTATTCTGTGTTCATTCATTCTTTGGACGTGTCCATACTATCTTAGTTGATTTATTCTGATGTCCTCTGATATATTGTACTTAACACCAATAATTTCTCGTAATATTTCGTTTCTAACTCTGTTTAATTTTAAAATTCTAGATACTCTTCTCCAGAAGTCCATTTCTGTTGCTTCTAATGCTTTTAAGTTTTTTCCTTTCAGTGGACATATCTCCCTTCCATATGTAACAATGCTTTTTATAATACCGTTATAGATTTTTTCTTTGTTTTCTTTGTAGATTGTTTTGTCCCACAGTACACTGTTTAATTTCCTAAGGGCTTTTCTTCCCTGATTATTTCCATGTTTAGTTTCTTCGTCTAATTTGCCATCGTTGGTTATTTGCATGCCTAAATATTTAAATTTTTGATAGTGATTTATTTCTTGCTGTATTTCTTCCAAGATTAGATTTTGTTGAATTCCTCCAAAACACATGTATTCCGTTTTGTTGATATTTACTTCTAGCCCCCATCGTTCGTATTATTCGATAAGTTTACGGGTGATATATTCGAGATCTTTATAATCTTGGGCCATCACTATCTGGTCGTCTGCATAACTCAATGTGCACAATAGTGCGTTGTTTAGAGGAATTTTCATGTTTCTGCATTTTCTTTTCCACGTCATCGCCGTAGGAGACACGCAGCATCCTTGTTTGAATCCTTTGCTGATAGTGAAACCCATGGATACTTCCTGACCTTTCTTTATTTTACTTGTGTTGTTCTTGTAGAGATCTTGAACAGCCTTGATTAAGGTTACACTAATATTTGTTTTCTCGAGAGATTTCTCGAGTTTTTGTTGTGGCTCATTATGATAAGCTTTTTTAAGGTCCACGTAGAGGATTGGAATCATCTGTTGGTTGATTTCGTGCTACTTTTTTTTTCGATTAGCTGGGTAACAGTAAATAGATGGTCAATAGTTATTCTACTTGCTTTAAACCCGGCCTGTTCTTCGGCCCCCATATCACATAATTTATCTTTCATTTTTTTTTTTCATGAGTTTCCCATAAACTCTCGAGATGGTGCTAAGGACTGCGATTCCTCAATAATTGTCACATATATCCTTACTCCCCCTCTTATGTATTATCGTGATAAGCTATGTTCTTTGCTCCTCTGGTATACTCTCCCCGTTAATACATTTTTGGTAGAGGCTGGCTAGTCACTTATATAATTAGCTTGTACCGTACTTGAGTAGATCAGGTTGGATATTGCCAGGGACTGATGATTTTCTATTCTTTAATGCTTTCCATACTTGTGCTACTTCTTTGTCGTCAATCCTAATTGGGGAAGCTATTGTATGTACTTGCACCTTTGATTGTTTTTGAGGTGTTTGCAAATATTCTGCCCTTTCTTGCGCCAGTAGATTTGCGAAGTATTCGTTCCATTTATCTAGGCTGATCGGTGAGATGATGTCTTTAGTCTTATCTTGTCAAAGCAATCTAAGTATTAGCTCCAAACGAATATTTTATCGGGGATCATCTAAAATTAAAAATCTATTCTGACCAAAAATTTACAGATATTGAAGCATTAAAAATGCGAATTATTAACGAATATGCAAAAATAACGCCACGCATTCTGGCTAATGTTAGACGGGAATTTTACAGTCGAGTGGGATACTGCTTAGTACAAAATGGCTTATTGTTTAAACATTTGTTATAGTTTTATGTTTAAAAATTATCATAAATAATTTTTAGGTAGGATCACAGTAAAATAATATTGAAATTCTTCGAATTGTTGTATAACCTGGAATTGAATTGGGATGTATTATGATTTCTTGTGCTAAAGTGTATAACAATATTGTGATTTTTCGTGAACTAAGTACATTTCAACAATTTTATTGCTTTGTAAACAGTATATGCTCTGCTTGTATAGTCAAAAAATTCCTATAGCTTGGAATAACTCCATTACAAATCTTCTGCATAAAAAAGGTGACAACATGAACCTAGATAATTACAGGTCAATTTCTCTACTCAACCATTTATACAAACTGTACACCACAATAATAAACAATCGATTGGAAGTAAAATTTGAGCTATATCAGCCAAGAGAACAGGCTGGTTTTCGCCCCAACTACGGTACAAATGACCACCTACAGTGCATGAAAGTCTTGATTGAAAAATCAATTGAATACAATAGACCTCTAGTTCTAACATTTATAGACTTCCATAAAGCGTTTGATACTATCGAACTACCCGCACTTCTAAAGGCATTGGAAGAGTGTCGAATTCATCATAGGTACACCAATATTAAAAAAAATATATACAGAAATGCTACAACAACTATAAATCTGCACGGTCCTACCAATAAGATACATATCAGGAGAGGTATTCCACAGGGAGATACTATGTCGCCCAAGTTGTTCATTACTGTACTTGAACATGCTTTAAAGTCACTGGAATGGGAACGTAAAGGAATAAATATTGATGGTGAGATGCTTAGTCATCTACGATTCGCAGATGATATTGTTTTGATTTCAGCTGACCTAAAGGCTGCCAGCGATATGTTGAATGAACTCAGCGATACAGCACGTAAAGTAGGTCTAAATATTAACTAACAAAAATGATGACTAACTTAGTTCCGAGCCATCCTTTAAGGGTAGAAGACGTCGAAATTGAAATTGTTGACAGCTTCATATACCTTGGTCATACGGTAAAAATTAGCAGAGATAATTAGGTATACTGCTGAGCTGCTAAGAAGAATAACACTGGGATGGGCAGTATATGGAACACTGCGTGATATTTTTATAGGTGATATACCTATCTGCTTAAAAAAAGAGCCTTTAACAATATCAGAACAATATCAGTGTGTCCTGCCTGTCCTTACATATGGTGCAGAGACACTTACCCTAACAAGTACATCTACACGAAAACTACAAGTAACGTAGAATGGAAAGATCATTGTTAGGCATAACGTTGCGAGATAGGGTAGGAAACGAAGAAATCCGTAGAAAAAGTGGTGTAGAAGACATTATAAAACACATAGCCAAAATTAAATGAAGGTGGGCAGGACACGTCGCTAGAATGAAGAATAATAGGTGGACCAAAAAAATCATGAAGTGGAGACCGAGAGCGGATAGACGAAACCCGGGAAGACCACCCACAAGATGGACTGACGACATAAAGAGGATTTGTACCAACTGGATTGCAGCAGCGCAAGATAGATCTGAATGGAGGTTTTTCGAGGAGGCCTATATTCAGCAGTGGACGACTATTGGCTAATGATGATGAAACAATATAATTTCTTGTTTATAAGGTACTATTTATTGTTCACTAGTAGTAGTAGTATTTGTGAAAATTTGCGTATTTTACTATTTATATAATTGTGTATAATTTAATCATAAAATAAAAATATTAACAATTCAAATATTGTCAAATATCAGAATCATCAATATCACCAAACGCAACATGTCATACATATTCTTGTACCTCGTGTGGCCTGACTTTAAGGGGTGGCCTGAAAAATTTATGTGTCTTGAAATAAATATTTTATATTGTAAACTATTTGGAAAAATTGTTAATTTTTATATTTACTGACCGAATTTTGCACAACATTAAATGTTGTGCAAATTTTGTACACAACATTTTTATTGTCCGTGTTGGGTGTTGATAATGTCCGTTGAAGGGAGTTAAAGGGACAGTTTCATATAGATATATAATATATAATATATATACAAGGAGTCTTCTGCTGACAATAAATAAACATTTTTTTTATGATATTGGGTATATTTTTATGATATATTATGAAGCAAATGAAAAAGTTTACTCTCTTAAATTAAAAAAAATTTAATCAAATGATTTTTTGTAAACTGTCCGTATAGAGGAGGTGTCCGGAGAAATGAGGTGTCCGTTAAGAGAGAGTTTACTGTACTTAGCTTCCATTTTGGTGGTTTATGCTTAATTTGGTCCCCTTAAAATTAGCTGTGCCAATCACTGTGTACCAAAATGTGCCAATCTCTATAGCACCAGTGCCAATCACCTATGATTTTTGGGTATTTTCTTGTTTATTAATTTTTAATATTAATATATGAAAAGTAAACACAAAGTTAAAACCAAAATATGATTTTTCATTAATTTGAGACACTGTAATTTTTGTTTTGAAATATTGCAACTAAAAACGCAGTTGTGGTGAAATAATAATTAACGAGGTATTGCTTAAAGTGCCAATGACTGTACCGCTTACCTATATATATATATATATATATATATATATATATATATATATATATATATATATATATATATATATAAGAAAAAAGAAGTACTTGTGACTCGTTTGGAACAAATATATAACTGATTTGGATGGGTTGGAGTCAATAATAGGGCTATTGGTTAACTATTTTTTTATTCTCGAGCTTTCAATTGTGTTTACAATTATTATCAAGAGCTAAAAAAGACAAAATACTTACAAGGTTGAACTAAAAAGGAAAAACAATTTTTGTTAACTTACCAAATAAAAATTAGTTTGGTAAGTAAAAATCACTGCTTACATCTTCAAAATATTTATTACAAAAATGTTTTAATCTAATAAATGTTTCTCCGAAAAATTTTTTATAATTTTGAAAACATTTTTTTAATATAAAAATAATTGAATTTATAAATAAGTTCAAATAGCAACCAATTACAAATAGCCTCAATGTCATAAATGCCAACATAAAATTTTTATTTTTGACAATTATATTGCCAAAAGTAAAATTTCGTTTAAACATTCTTTTTTGTTTAGTAACAAAAAGAAGAAGATTTATTCACCGTTGACAGATGTCTGAAAGAATGTGACAGATATATGGAGAATTAAATATGACATTTTACAAGTTTTATATATAAATCATAAAGAAAGAATATAATTATAAATTATGCTTAAATTTTGAATTTCAGATCTTTTGTTTAAACTATTATCATTTTTGCTAATACAAACCATTTCCAAAAAAGTCCTTTTAAATTTATTACTTTCACTACATAAAATTTTAATGTTATCAAAATCCATAATATGGTCTTTATCGATTACATGTTCTGCCAAAGCACAAGATGGTTTTTTAATTCTCACAAAAGTGATTGCAGAAATATTTTTATATTAAAAAAATGTTTTCAAAATTATAAAAAAATTTTCGGAGAAACATTTATTATATTAAAACATTTTTGTATTAAATATTTTGAAGATGTAAGCAGTGATTTTTACTAACCAAACTAATTTTTATTTGGTAAGTTAACAAAAATTGTTTTTTCTTTTTAGTTCAACCTTGTAAGTATTTTGTCTTTTTTAGCTCTTGGTAATAATTGTAAACACAATTGAAAGCTCGAGAATAAAAAAATAGTTAACCAATAGCCCTATTATTGACTCCAACCCATCCAAAACAGTTATATATTTATATATATATATATATATATATATATATATATATATATATATATATATATATATATATATATATATATATATATATATACTTTCTTGTTGACAACGCTTGACTTTCCACGCCTGACGTAAGCCTGCCCTTGGCTTTTCCATTTAAATTTGTTTCTTGCTATCTGGTGACATTATCTTTCTGCTTTTTCTTTTACTTATTCTTCCATTTTTTGCAGGTCCTCATTTATGTAACCTAGGTCTTTACTGTATGATGCGTTCAGTTCACCCGGAATCTGACAACGTATCCTATCTAAGACCACTTTAACGAAGTAATGTGTTCCATTACGTCTTTTACTTTGGTTCTACGTATTTATTTATTGCAATTTTTAAAGATATTCTCAGCATAAGTCGTGCTATTGCACGAAGTGTTCCTCTCATTATGTTATCAGCTTTTATTTTCAACGTAATAGTCTTCAGATCATATATCACTAGTGGAAGAAAGCGAGAATTAAAAACTTTTACTTAAGATTTACTAGAATATTATTGTTCTTAGGAACAATTCTAAGTTTGCCAACATGTCATGCGGATTCTTCGGTCTACTTCCACATGTTACTTTTCTCTACTAAACTTTATTTGATCACCCAAGTCAATATGTTGTTCAACCGTTCCATTACTTTCTCTTCCACAGTCACTGATACTTCCTCCAAAATTCTGCATGCTCCATTTCTGATTTGTCTAAATAACTAATCTATTTGAATTTCATTGTTGACAGAAAAGCTTAATTGACAATTTGTTCTTACTTTCACATTACCTAATTTCGCTTCGACTTTAAAACATCACATTCGTGATAAACCAGAATTCCACCCAGCGAGAGAGTTCACTTTATAAAACAACTTGTATTTCCAATCCAAATGAGTTGTGTGCCAACTGCCAACGAACGAAATCATTTAATTTTAAAACGTCTGCACAAATCACCACTACTCTGAATTGGTAATTTGTTTGTAGATTTTTAATAAATTTCGCACTAGGAGCTCATTATTTTGTCTTCTCGTCAATAAATTTAGTTTTTCAACTGTACTGACAAAACAGACATAAACGTAAAATACAACCAGATAGTAAAAAATAAATATATCAGTAATAGGCAATATAACAGTAACAAAATAATGCTGGAAGAAAAAGCAGAAAAATAGAAACTAATGATTAACATAGTACATTCTATTCTTATATGTACTTCTTTCTCTTCTTTCATTTGGTAATAATCTACTGTTATCTCATTATTTACGTATGTATGGTTTACCCAGTCGACATTATCATGATGACTTATCATCATGATTCTCTTTTCATTTATTACTTTGCGAGATTTTATGATTACGATGCTCCATATATTTCTGGAAGCTATTAACTCAACTTTCTTTGACCCATTAATTCCCAGAACTATGAACAATTATTAAAGCCATTCAACTCAATGTTTTCAGTTACAAAGTTATTAAATATGACAAGAAAAATGTATAGAAATTTTTTTGATATTTTGGTTATGATTTTGAGAGAGGGTCGTTAAGGACCCCTTGGGCTACTGAAATAAAGACTAAGATAAGGTTTTTGTTTAATTTATAGAAATTCGTCAAAACATTTATGAAAACTGGAATTTGATAACTTTCATATGCCATTTTTTCTTTTATAGCAATACTCTCATTGAGTATGTTGTTATATCTTTAATCTACATCCCCCATGTATGAGGGATGAAGATCTATTTATATTACATTTTTCATATTAAAATTTAATCGCTTTTTTAGGTTGCTAAATTTTAGTTTTTGATTTTTGATTGGGTATTATTGAATATATTTTTCTTACTTTCATTTAAAATTTAAAGCGAGTTACCTTTTTGTCTTTCTTCTATACAGGCTGTTTCAAAATGTATGTCATAAATTAAATCACGCATTCCGGGGACAAAAATAAATTGATTGAATCCAACTTACCTTAGTACAAAAGTGTAGACAAAAAAAGTTACAGTTCTTTGAAGTTACAAAGGGCTGTAATTTTTACTATACGGCATGGAAGCGTGGACAATAAAACAGTCCGAAATTAAAAAATTAAATTCCTTTGAGATGTAGTGCTACAGGAGAATTCACAGAATATCGTGGACTGAAAAAGTAACTAATATAGAGGTGTTGCAACGAATGAAGAAATAATGTGAAGACATAAAACCTATTAAAATTAGAAAGATTCAATATCTGGGTCATATAATAAGGGGCGAGAAGTACGTATTACTTGGGTTAATTATGCAAGGGAAGATACAAGGGAAAAGAAAAACAGGACGACGCAAAATATCCTGGATAAGAAATTGGAGAGAAAAGTTCGGTTGTAGCTCATTAGAATTATTCAGAAGCTCAGCCAATAAAATTAAAAAAACGATGACGATTTCCAACCTCCGATAGGAGAAGGAACCTGAAGAAGAATAAGTTACAAAATAAAAATTGTTTTCTTGCATTATCTCCTAAACTACTTGACATTTGGTAATATAAATGGACAAGTTACTTTTATGTTCTGAAGGCATTTTTTATACAAAAGAAACAACAAAATCTAAGCGCACAGAAAACATTTTAAGGGGGGTGTGCATCACTAAATTTTCCCAAACTTTTGAGTACGTTTATTCAAATCAAATGAATTTTGAGGCATCATTATTTTAACACATTATTTTTAAAAATTTTTTGCCTCCTATAACTTTTTTCAAAAAACAGTTTTTATTGAGTTATGGGCCTTTTTATTAACCTTAAAAAACTACGTGCAACTAAATAAATGGCTTAAATGAATTAACAAGTACAACAAATGTCTATAACCTCTATAAATATGATATTACAATAAATGTTCAAAATGACCCCCATTTTCTTCAATACACATTCGGTATCGTTTTAATAAGGAAAACTGAATGCGCTGAAAAATCATATTTTTCTAACGAAATTAATTTGCAGCTTCAATTATTCTAACCCTCAATTGTTGTTCGTCCTGTATGGTTACAGAATACACTTTCTCTTTCATAAACCCCCAAAAGCAAAAGACCTGGACTTCCGGGTGGCTAAGACATAGGTGCGTCACGACCCCTTCCAATTCACCGACCAGGATACTGCCTGCAAAGATATTCCCAGACTTTATGCAGAACTGCAAATAATTATCATTACTCCAATTAAGTATTCAGAACTCCATTTAAATTGTTGAATAAGAAATACTGGGCCTATTAGATTGTTATCCACAATTCCTGCCCAAGCATTAACTTTGAAAGTCCTTTGGTGAAGAGTCGTTTTTTTGGCGTGAGGATTTTCATCGGCCCAAATGTGCTCGTTACGATGGTTTGGTATTTTATTTCTTCTGAAGGTAGCCTTGTCGGTAAGCAAAATATTTCTAATAAAATTTAATTTTCGAGTGTTTTCCATTAACAGCCAATCGCAAAATCCAATCCTTTTAGGATAATCTTCTACCAATAACTCTTGAACCGTTGTTAAGTGATAGGATTTAAGCAGCTGATCCTTCAAACGCCTTCAAACCCTTACTTAAGAAACATTTAGTTGAGCAGCTATTACCCTTGTACTTGTTTCAGGGACTTCTTCAATGATTTCTAAAATGTCCTCATCAGTTTCATCCATTATTGGACGACCTTTGACGACTATTGCCAGCAACTTGCTGTTGGAGTGTACCCGTGTCCCGTAAACCACGTATTTAGTCACTGGACATACAGCAAATGAAGGTGATTACCATTTTTTACAAAACCTCACTTGATCAAAAAGAAGATTTTAAGAAAATATACATCAGGTAGAAAATGCGAGGAAGCAAATTAAGTCCTAACTTTGAACCATCTTATAAAGAATCAGTAGGAATAACTCAAAAGAAGAAAACTCATTTGACACAGCTGTGTGATGAAGGGCAAATACCTATTGTTGATGTTGAGTTCTTTAGAAACCTACAGGTCTTCTTCTTGATGTGCCTATCCGTTATGAATGTTGGCGATCATCATGGCAATCTTTATCTTATCTGCAGCAGCGCGGAAGAGCTGCACAGATGTTGTATTAAACCAGATTCTGAGGTTCTTTAACCAAAATGTTCTTCTTCTTCCTGGACCTCGTTTTCCAAATATTTTTCTTGCAGGATGGCTTAAAGAAGAGCATATCTGGATTCATTTCGCATAATATGTCCAAAGAACTGTAACTTTCGAGATTTAATGGTGGTCAGTACCTCTCGGTTCTTATTCATTCCTTTGAGGTCCTCCTCATTTGTGACTCGGTCAGTCCACGGGATTTTAAGCATTCTCCGATATAGACACATCTAAAATGCTTCCAGTTTTCTGCACATATCTTCGTTCAAGGTTTACGATTCAACACCATAAAAAAGGACAGAGAAGACGAAGAAGGCGCCTATCTGATTGAAGGTAGATCTAGCTTTTCCGATGCGTGCTCTAATCTCCTGGTTGTTGGTCCATTCTTCATTTATTATGGTACCGAGGTAGTTGTAGTGCGTCACTCTTTCTACAGGGGATTGGTTGACGTATAGTTGACTTTCTGTTATTCTTTTCTTGCTAATTATCATAAGCTTTGTCTTCTTAACGTTTATATTGAGTGCATATTGTTGACTATAATACGTAATTTTGTTCACGAACAAAAACAAAAACCTACAGGTATCACCTAAAAATAAGACGGAAACTGAAA
The DNA here is from genome assembly GCF_040954645.1 of Diabrotica undecimpunctata. NCBI lineage: Eukaryota > Metazoa > Arthropoda > Insecta > Coleoptera > Chrysomelidae > Diabrotica > Diabrotica undecimpunctata. The sequence continues at coordinate 135,232,715 of NC_092803.1, read as the reverse complement.
CTGAAGCATCATCCGGGGAAGAAAATTGGCTACATCTATTTTCTCAAAAGTTTGATTTTGATTGTTTTGTTCACTTTTAATTACTGAAAAAAAAAATGTAAATTTTCGTTTTATTCTATTTTTTATAATTCAGAACCTCTTTTTAAGAAAATCAGTTATCTCGTAAAAATGAGCGTTTTTTTTTCCCAAAAATTAATAAAATAAGGTTATTTATGAGATATTTTTAAAATTGTTTCTAAATATGTTGTTGAACAGTGAGATATCTACTTTTATTGCAATACATTTCCAACAGCATTTCTGTGCAACAGTAAGTTAAGTGATTTTTTTTTCAAAATTTTGGTACAATTTTTCACAAAAGTACTGTTAACTAATCTAATACTCAGTTTACAGGTTATATTCAAAATATAAATGCAGTTCTCTGTACGATAAATAAGTTATGAATAGTTATTCCTTTAGCAAAATATATTTTAGCCGTTTTCTCAGTTCATCGACAATTACGATATCGCACTGTTACTTTGAGGAATCGATTTATTTATTATGACCATCGTTTGATATTTTGTTATGGTTTAGATGCTAATAATTCATGAATAAATTGTACTACATTACTATTATAGGTAAATCAAAGAACATTTGATATACTTAGAAGTTTTCTTACTCGTTCAGCAGAAGTAGGGCTTTTTATTAATTCACCTTGACCAGGATAAAACAATACTGAAAGTGAAATTGTATATCCATGCAATGTAAACATGCTTTACTTGTAACAGCTTTTGTCCAGTTATTCAGTTGTTAATAATAATACATCCCCAACATAAATGTCAAAAGTTTGTGTGAGTTCTCCGTTCAATATTTGACCAGTGCTATTTTGTAAAATGAAAGAAGAGTTTTACGGGCCGTTAATCCGGTGCCATTTTTACGCCGTCAACTCTCCCTGTCGGCCCTCGCCTTTCACCCGGCTACTTTTATATTTCTTTTTCTCCTTTTCTTTACGACACGATACGATAACACCTAGGGGAATCATCGGCCTTTTGAACACCCTTTGGCTACTAAGCAATTTTCTTCGCTAATTCGACGAGTTTATATTGAGCCATTGAAAATTACCCTCCAACTTCGGTGGTTACTAAGTAGGAACTTTTTAGGTTAGTGTCAGGATTTTTAATATAAGCAGTAAATGAGGAGATCCTTTACATTTTGAAGGGTATGGGTACCAAACTTTTAAGTATATAATTTTTTACACAAATTTTTTATACAAATTTTATTATTTAATCTCATCGAAATTAGTTTTAATTGGCAAATAAAACAGAGACTTTCTGATTCTTGTTGCATAAACTGCTGTTCCGCCTACTGGACGGATTTTCACATCATAAGTAGATAAAACCAAGAAAAGAAATATTTTATTGCTTAAAGTGGAAGAGTTTCCGAGAGTTGGTGAATGTCATAATAGTTAAAAAACTTTTACATCAAAGTGAATATGTTTGTTCTTCTTCTTCTTCTTTTTATATAAACATGACTCTATCTGTTTTTCAATGTGTCTCGAATAAGTTTTTGTTCCATCGTTTTCATGGTCTTTCTACTGATCGTCTTCCCATTGGGGAACCGTCTCTTTCCATCTTTACTACTCTATTTGTTGTCGTTCGGCTTATATGATCGTTCCATTCTACTCTTCTATTTCTTACCCAGTTCTTTATGTTCTCCACCTTGCATCTACGTCGTATATCTGTACTTCTAGCTCTGTCCCATAGTGTCTTACCATTTAAAATGTTCAATAGACCATGTTTCCAGGCTGTATCAAATGTTTTGTTTATGTCAAAGTAAATTGCCGTACATTTTTGATTATTTTTAAAAGTTTCTTAAATATCGTTTTCTATATCTATAATGTTGTCGTTTGTAGATCTGCCTGGTCTAAAGCCAGTTTTGTTAGATGGTAAGTTAATCATTACGTTCTAGGTTCCACATTAATCTTTTGTTGACATGTTTTTCACAAGTTTACATAAACAACATGTTAATCATATAGAACGATATGATTTTGGTTGTAATTAATCTTTATTTGGTTTCATAATACGAATAACAATGGCATTTTTCTAGAATTTTGAAAATAATTTTTGTGACCAAATAATATTAAAAATTTGGAGTAGAAACTCTTAAGATACAGGGGCGAGAAGTTAAAAGATAAAGAGAAGAGATAATAGAAGATAAGAGAAGGGAAATATTTGAGCACCACCCTATTTTTAGAGGAACTTCTTCTTGATGTGCCTATCCGTTACGAATGTTGGCGATCATCATGGCAATCTTTATGTTATCTGCAGCAGCGCGGAAAAGCTGCACAGATATTGTATTGAACCAGATTCTAAGGTTCTTTAACCAAGATGTTTTTCTTCTTCCTGGACCTGGTTTTCCAAATATTTTTTCTTGAAGGAGAGCATATCTGGATTCATTTCGCATAATATGTCCAAACAGGACATATTATGTGAAATTTAGAGGAACAGGGAAACCTTAAGACATATAGAATAAGATAACAAGAAAGGTAAGGTACAGTTGAGATAATCACGCGAGAATAAAGTAAACCGTAAGAGAAAAGGTATTATGATTGTGCGGTACACACTTAATATTTCGACAAATATACGCTAGTTATATCATAAAACAAATAATAATATAAATCAATAAAAATGCCTGAAAGAGATACACCATGCACAAAAATATAAATAATTGATATCATAACTAAAAAATAAAAGGCAAATAGTTCGTCAACAAAGTTATATTGAGGTATAGTAGTGAAAAAAAATGCACTATAACAATTTTTACTGCACAGTTAAATGGCACGACATAAGTGATTGTACAATTTATTATCGAATACAACAAAAAATATCTTTTTTTTTTTTTCTTTCGTTTAGAGTTAAAGTAAACGTCCATAAATAAGTAAGGTACACTGAACTGAATAAGTCGTAAATCACTTCTATACGATTTAGGTAAGAATTGTCGATACTCACAATACAGTAGGCAACAGGTGGACACAGGTACTTAGGACGGCAGGTACGGTAACGAATTAAGGTCTTCAATCCGTAATCTCTCAAATTAATTTAGGCAGACGAAAAGCACAAGTAGTATTAAGTAGTAGAGGTAAACGAAGAGACGTTAGAACGTAGAGATAAATGATCGTAGAGATAATTGAAGGCGTCGAATAACAAAGACGAATGAAGGTAGAGATAAATGAATGTAGAGACGAATGAAGGTAAAGATGAATTATTGTAGAGGTGAATGCACGTACAGACGAATGATGAAACGAATAATCGGCAAACAGAAGTGACTTCGTTCCTTCGAATTGAAATACGTCTGTTTGACAAAAGAGAAAATAGTTAATATAGGAATCATTGTGTAAACATATTTTATATAGATAAGAATTGAAAATACACTTACCGCCGTTTGATGAAGACAAACCGCTTGCCACAGGAAACAACTCGAAAATGAATTCGAATTATGTTCTTAGCTAAGCTCCGGATAAACAAAAGGAGTGGGAGTATTGACTGAAGAATGCCACGCAAAAATGACATTTAAATGGCAAGGCTAGTGTGGTCATTTTTGTAACCTAACCACTATCTCCCGACAGGAATTATACTTTCACCGAAAACCAACTCTTCTGCTTTTCTGAGAAGGTAGACCGGGTATTTCACAAAAGGCACTGATTCCTTTGTTACTAGGAAAGATTTCTATTTCTATTTAGGAAAGGGTAAATAAGAATAACAGGGAACATTTGGCGAAATATTTCATTGTAAAAAAAAGCGTAACAAATCGCTCGTTGCTGTTGGGTTACTTCTAAGGCTTTTAACCAAATATATAGATATAGGCGGCGTGAAAGTAATTTTCTAAGGGGAATAGTTTAAAGAAATTTATACATGCTTCAAATGCTAGATATGTATTTCTGCCAAGATTATTGTTTGCTTTTTTTTACGATTCTCCTTGCTTCTACATTTTGTGTACTCTGTTAGTATATCAATATTGTTGTACTTTTTGTATCGGTTCTAAATTGTATTACTTAATAAAAAAGCGGCCTCACATTGGGCATTCTACCAGGAAACTGGTTTGTGTTTCTTTAAAAGTTGCAATTTTCCTATGGCTATATTAGCAGCATCCAGTACAAGTGGACAAATCGATGTAAATATCAGGATCGAATTGTTTTCTAATGCCCTTTTATCCAATTCTTCTCGATCGACGATGGTAAATAAATAGTTGAAGTGTGAAATAAAAATTATAGTTTTATTGACAGCTACTAATAAGTACACTCTAGTTGTTGGTTAGGTAACTTTCTATAATAGACTGCGCTCAAATGAGCTTAAATCCCCAATTTATAATTTCACAAATAATCTATACTTCAGCACGGAGGTTAATGCTTCTATCATACTAACAAACTTTGAACTATGAGATTACAATACAATTCAATCTAGGCCGTTATTACAACACTTAAGAAGTTAAATTCGAAAATATATTATTTAGCTATTTATTAAGTTTGCAGTTTTGCAGGTTGAATGGACTCTAATTATTAAAATACTACTCGATATGTTTCACAATGTTTCAATTATATACGGTGAAACTATAAAAAGTTAAGAAGTTAAGAATAATGTGAGATTAGAAATTGAAGGATTAATTTGTGATTGAACAACAAGCTCATTAAAGCTCGTGAGTATGTCGTCAATCGACTCTGAAATTTTAATTAATAATTAATTAATTATTAATTAATTAATTAAATTAACTGTGTGTTTTATTAAGATTGAGAAGTGGTAACTACTATATAAACCTTTTAGTGCTGTCCAATTAGGTGAGCAATGAGGGTTCACATATGAAGGGATCAAAGGCAGATATTTCCGTAGCCATATTGAATCGTGTTGAAAATCCGTCGTTGAGTAGGCATGGGTGTATAGTGTTAAAAACGTTTTCCAACATATTTCTCCTCTGTGTTGTTTAACTTGATCCCCATGTAATGTTATGGCCATTACAATCTCACGTAATTATTTGAGGTGAGGAAATTTGTTGGATAAGATTAACACTTTCGCTGCGCGTGACCACGATCGGAGCCAAAGTGGTCCTCTGCTAGGTTCAGATGACTTCGATTGGGGACAATAACCCGATGATTTTTAAGACGGTATATTTTACTTATTCTGACGCCGACGTCAGTTAATGTTTGTCAGGGTGTGAGTAAAGACTTAAAGTGTCAAAAAATTTTACCAATTCTTTGCTGTGGTAGTTTCTTGATTCAAAATAGCGGAAAGAATGCCGGGCCCTTCAAACTGTAAAAAACAAGAAATATTCCTGCCACCAGACATAGTATTTCAAAAATTCCTATGGTTAATAAGGGTCGAACAACGAGAAAACTTTGCAAAATATGTTCCGAAAACAAAATTAGAAAGCAGACAACATATCACTCCGAAAAATGTGCTAATCAACCCGAATGTTGAGTTAAATGCTTTGAAATTGCTTATATGTGAATTTCTCTATTTTATAGAAAAGATAAACTTATTTTTTTTTTAAATTTCATTATATAATTATTTTTCTAGAAAAACGTTCTAATTTGATTTTTGTCGATCGGGACCAGTCAGCGATACACTAGAAATTCTTAGCCAGGTGCACATGACTCCCATCGGAGTCAAAATTTTAAATCACATTTTATAAATAAATATACACTTTACTTAATTAATTTAATACTATTATATATTCTAATATCAATTACAATGATAATTTGGAAAAAATTTATTGCCGCTCCTGGGTAACACCTCTCGAAAAAAGTCAGCAGCGAATGTGTTTCGCTGTATGCAATTCGGATTTAGTAAGAGTTTCGCCTGATGAAACATAAATGCTACAAATATTGAAATTTAGTGGCACCAGTAATGTTAGGTTAAACACAGACAGGGCGGCGTGCGCTGCGTCGGCGGCTGCGGCGGTGTTGAAAGCGGTCTCTCGTCTATATGTTGTGCAACACAGACGAGCCGTTGTTCGTCAGCTCGCCGCGTCAGCCGCCGCGCAGCCTATGCTGAGTACCATGCGCCGTCGGCGGTTTTATGACTTCTGGCGGCACATCAGTAATAGATATCTCGTGCTTTAACAGACATGTGACTGTTTTGCAGCGGTTTTATTTGGTTGTTTTTGTGAATGTGTTTGCCAAATTTTGTATATATTATGGAAGCTATAGATATCGAGCAAATATCGATAATAAGCAAATATTGAATAACACCTGTATAAGTTAGATTGAAATTATATGTTACTGTAGGCACTCGGCTATCAATTAAATACAATATATTAAAAAAATATAAGAAAAATTTATTTTATAAAATGTATTTTTCCTATATTTTTTTTGTATTTAAAAAAATACAACAAACGGGAGAAACATTGTTAAAAGCTAAATAAAAAAAACACATAAATAATGCATACATAATAAAAATCACAAAACATGTGCAGTCAACGAGTTAAAATTACAAAGATATGTTTAAGATACTTAAAAAGTATGTGACAACTGCGTAGTTAACTTACCTTAGTGCTATTATTAGTTTTTCTTCTGGTGATATGCTTTCTTTTATATGGATATTATTCCTTGAATATGGCTCTTTAATAATTTCTAATAGCTCTTGAAAAGATTGCTTAGATATTCGGATAAAATTAAAAAACTTTTCTGGATCATCTTTAATTTCGTTAACTAACGTGTAAAACATTCCTTTATTTTCTTGTTCATTTACTATGGAATGTATCCAATACCTGCGTTTCTTCTTCTTCTTTGATCTAATATGAAGTAAACTTGCACTTATTAGGAAAAACAAATCGTCGTCAATTTTACTAGATGATTCTAGAGACATCATTATACCATTCTACGTCCAAAACTCGACTAAATTTGACAACACCGAATACAATGGCAGAACTACTGCCACTGTTAAACTGCCTAATGTGATTTAAGCCGCGCGGCAGCCGACGAGACGCAGACGCGGCGCAAACCGCTCTGTCTGTGTTTAACTTTACAGCGACTGCGTCGATATTAGTTATGAGGTAATAGTCAGAGTTTCAATTGTGACATGTAATAAAAAAACTGATTTAATTGGAATTTAGAAATAATTTGCAATACTAAAATTTTAACTAACTACAGATCCAACTAAAGATAAAAAAGAACACTAATAAATAATAATTTGCAGATAAAACAACAATTTCCGGCGCTTGTTTTCCTATCACTTATTAAAATTAAAATCAAACTTAAAGGACTACACATAGTCTGAAAGTTTCTATAAAAAAATTGGTTAATTAAATGTTGAAACTAGTTATTAAGTAAACATAAAGTTTTAAATTGTTTACGACAACGGTATTATTTAGTAGATGGAACCGCGTATTGCAAATTTCCAGTCAATAACGTAAAAATTCCTTTGTTGCCCGTTATATAAGAATTATTGCTCTTTTATTTTCTGCCATAGGTCCAGTAGATAAAACTGAAAACGAACATCGTGAGTGAGTAATATGCTTTCCGGAAACTGGTTATTTTTCCTTTGACTCCATTACTAGAACATTTTCCACGTCTCTAATAGATTCTGTACGACCTCCATTCTATTTTATGGGTTATTGAACGATCATTAGAGCCGAGTTCATATATAAAATATTTAAGGAGTTTTCAATTTGTAATTTGGCCAGGAATACATTCTCATTATTCGGCGGAGAAAATAGAAAATGGCTCGGGTTCTATAATAAGTTGGAAACAATTTTAAATTTGAAATTATGGGGCATGCAAACTTTTGTTCACAGAAACTTTTAAGTATAATATAAAGATTGGTACTAAGCGACGAGAGACAATGTTTACTGGTGGTGAGAGAGCACTTTATTCTTTTAGTTTGTTTGTGATTTTGCGAGATTGTCTGATAATGAAATCTTTAATTTTTTTTTATTATTTATAATCCAGTTTTTTTGGAAGTTTTTGTTGAATTTTATACACCTTGACTGCGGCGGTTAAATACTTAATATCGTCGTTAGGAATGAAATACCTCCAATGTGCAAATTTCTGGTAATTCAGATTTTAAACTATTCTGAATCGCTATGAACGGTTTAACAGTCTAGAAAAATATTCAATGTGCGTACCGATTCCTAACTTCCCTAATGTCTACAAATGCATTACTCCAATGTAACATATTATTAATTGTTGGACTGAAATAAATCCAATGTGCTTAAAAAACACATTGGAGCTGTTACCTATTATAATATCTGCACATTGGAGGTATTTCATACTTTCATCTGTTAAATTCCTAACCTCAAATTTTCTCAAATAAGCTATTTATTTACCAGTGCAAAATGAGTGTTTTTAAGACAAGAACTAAAACAATTGTACAAAATTCACTTAATGAAGATCGGCAAAATTCTATCCAAACTTTTGCTCCTAATAAAAATAAAATTTATAATGAAAAATCCAAAAACAGGTATGTAAACAAATTCACTACTACGGTTAGGTAACTTTCATCTCATTATTGCTTAAATTAAGTAGGTAATAATTATTTTTCTTATTTCAATTTGCCTGCAGCTACTATATTGGAACAGGAAAAAGGCAAAATTTGTGTTTTGGAGATGTACAACATATTACCAGACGGAATGTCTTCCAAAATAACCTCAACCGAAACTGATATAGTTCAGTAAGTAGTGTTTATTTTCAGAAAGGTTGCCATACTTAAGTGTAGTTTTCAAAAAGAAACTCAACATTTTTAAACTACTTCTCTTATTTCCAGGGTTGACAATAATTTAAAACCAGTGGTAACAGATGAAGAAATATACTTCCAACAAACAAATGAAATTTTAATGGAAATTATAATGGATGAAGTTGTACAGATATCGGATATTAATGAAATGCGTTATGTAGAGAAATCTTGCTATGAAAAAACAAAACTGCAATCAACAAATAGTATCAGTGAATTACCAGAAGTACAGGTTCAGTTAGAACTAAAAGAAAGTGAAGAAAAGGATGAAAGAGAAATGATTTCAACAGCAGAAGACAACCTAATAAAGCGAAAATCACAAAGAAAGAAGGAAAATGCGCTCAAGAGATTAAAAGGCAAATCTTATCTAGGATATAAGACAGAAAATGGTATAGTGACACATAATGTTAAAAGAGAAGCCAAGTCAATAAAGGAGCGATGTAACCATATTATAACGCCAAAATGTTTAAAAGAACACTTATTTAGATGTTCTTTAATTACGCAGGACGATAGACTACAAATTTTTAAAAAATTTTGGACATTAACGTCGTAGAAGAATAAAAAAACTTATGTTAAAAATCTTGTTCGGGCAAGAGCAGTGCTAAGGCGCCGAAAAGATACTCAAAATTCAGACAAAAGGTCCAAAAAGAAGAGTACTCATGACCACTTTTTGGTTTCTAAAGACGAAAGATACCTCAAGGTATGCCGAATTATGTTTTTGAACACATTAAATTTAGTAGAAGACACTCATGAAATTGATACTTCTGGTAAAAGTCTACAAGATTCCAACATTTAACAAGAAAAAAACAAGATTACTCCAAGAAAAATGAGACAAACATGCAAAGAAAAGAATGTTAAGGAATGGTTCCAAGATATTCTTAAAGTTATATACGTTGACAACAGTTTCATAACAAAAAATTACATGTACAGACTATATAAGGAATGGTGCGATGATAGAAAGCAGTCAGTTGCTCTTATCAAGTTGTTTAAAGCTGTTTTAGAAGCAGAGAAAATAAAATAAATACAATACGTACTGAAGATTATGATCAGCACATGTCAAAGCAGAAAGAAGGAAGACGGACAAAAGAGTTATTAAAAAGTAGCGAAAATTCTGCAAAAAATTGGTTCTCACAATTGATCTTCAAAGTGTCTTAACGTGTCCAAAAGTATTAGCTTTCCACTCATATTATAAGCTCAAACTCCAAGTACACAACTTCACCATTTATTCTCTAAATGATGAAGATGTCCAGTTGTACGTTTGGTATGAAGCAAATGGTGGAGTCAGTAGCAATGAATTTACATTCAACTTTCATTCAATAAGACCTGGAAAAAATGCCAAAGATCCGCAAGTTGTAGATATAAGACAATTAAAATATAGTCCCAATGAAGAGGTATACTACACCACTGATTACTCAGATAACTGGAAGCTACTACCACACAGACGAAAAAGCCAAGACCTGTCGGTTTATGAAAACTCGCTCTTCAAGACACCTCCTGAAATATCAGAAGACAAGTTCAAACATCTGCAAGACCTCAAATCTGTTATTAAAAAAGATCGTCATCACTTTTACGATACTCTTCCTAAAATCATAAAAAATAATACTTTCGGGGGTGTTCGTAAAAATATCATACGCTGATACTACATGTCGAAGTTTGTTTATTTAAAATAAAGATATACAAATCACTTTACTGTTTATATGACTCTTTTTCCCCCTATAACACCAAATTCAAGTTGTATAGTACTATGACATGCCATACACAAAATTTGAAATACCTGCTATGTACCGGTTTAATCATTTATAATTTCTCAAATGTACGCGTTTGTAATATTTTTTTTATCAGTTTTATGTTTTGTACTGTTATACTTTTGTAAAAAAAATCAATTACTAATTTAATACAATGTAAAATAGCGTATTTAACTGTTTTTTGTGTTTTTTGTGTCTCCTGTAAAATTAGGATATTTTTACATTGGAGATATTTCATTCCTAACGACGATATACTAGTTCTTGCGTCACATGCCCCCGGAGATACGTTATGATATATTCTGTCTGTGCGTCACATGCCCCCTACGGCATGTGCGTACATGTAAGTACTTCATGCCCTCTAGTACACAGAAGTATATCTTTTTTATATATTACATACAGAAAACTATTATAGAAATATTAATCTACTTTCCTCTCAAACAGGACAAGCCGCCAACATCCGGTGTAGCACAGACAGCTAAACAAATTTTCTCTTGGAGGTAATTGAACAAAATTAGAGGAGTTTATAAAAACAAAATACTTTATATTAAAATAAACAGAACAAACGCATTTTAGAATTAATTGGTAATTTCTGCTTCTTCTTATTAATTATGATCCTTATTAAAACAAGGCAAACAGTTTCCAGGTTGACCAGGGCAATCGGAACAAAACTTTTTGGTATTCTATCTAGGTAATCCTACGAACTTTTTTGTCCACTTCACGGTAACTTAAACCTGAAGATTCTAATACATATTTGACGAAAGCCTCTTCATGGCTTTCGTCGTTTCCTTGCAGATCCTTCAGTTTTGGTAAAAATATGCACTCTTTTTTTTGTAAGTGGTTTTTCTTCAAGTGATTGTATTCAGCTAACTGACGTCTAAATTCTGTAATGTTCTTTTTTGTTTCAGGGCACGTACTTAATATAATTCAACTTTTAACAATAGCTGTTCCGATTATTATCTCAACTAATACTTTCCTAAAAAAAATTAATAAGAAAGAGATATGAAAATTATAACTTATTTTTGTTCCGGTCGGTACCATTTTAAGCTTCGACGTAGAACTGTATTGTAAGATAACATCTGGTCAGAATAGTCTACGCCTTTCTTTGCAGAGTTGTAATGAATTATACATTTCAGTTTCCTAATATCCTATTTTTGTCTATTTTGCTTTCCTGTTGGAATCATCTATTTAGTATGGGCTGGGACAGAAAATCATTCTCTCTCCTGATGCCATTCGACATGTAGCTTCGCCGTTTAAAAAAAATTAAACTGTTTATTCTTGTGTCGTGTAATATTAATGTACAATTTTATGTTTATGACATTTTCAAAGATTGTTGGATAGGACAAATTTGACGAAATGCCCCTGAAGATGCTCTAGAAAGCGAAAATACTTGGACAAGATTTAATAAATAAACTGTGCTTGATATCTGCCCTTCGTTTGATTAAAGTTCAATTATTCGAGCATTCAACCTTATATCACTATATCTTATGTTTAGACACACTCCGTTAACTAAGACGCATTCCTCTAGTTGTCCCAGTGCTTGCTCGAAGATACGCTCTGAGTACATGTTAAATAGCACTGGAGACAGAATGCATCCCTCACTTCTCTATCTATGGAGATTGTCTCTGTCAATTGGTCATCCAATTTAATATGGAAAGTTTAGTTGTAATATAGATTATATACTAGCTGACCCGGCAAACGCTGTTTTGCCTTATAAATTATTTCTAGTTTCTAGATAAATTCTAGTGTAGACAAAAAGTTCCTTACTGATTATAAGTGTGTAAGTATGTGGTATATGCGTGAAATGGGCGAGGAGCGCTATGAACGATAAGGGAATATAAAAATAACAAACGCCAAATAATATTATTTTTTAGTTATTATAGTTTATTACTTAAAATTACATATCACATATTAATTACGATAGTAACCCTAACAAACAAAATCAATCTCTTAATGCTATAGCGTGAACAATAGTTTTTGTTAGCCCATCTTTAGCGAGCATAAACAAACTGGATGGTTTACCCACTTGAGAGCATGCTACGTACAATTTACCGTGTGAAAAACATGGTGTACTCAAATCTAAGCCACAAATAAACATCGTTTGGCCTTGGGATTTGTTGATTGTCATTGCACTAAAATAGCCATAAAAAATAGGGGTTGATGATAAAAAAGTAAAAGTTAAGGGTTGTATGTATTTTTTAATGTAACATTATAAAAAAACAAAAATAACAAATTTCGTCGAAAAATTAAAAAAAAAATTAAGGGTGAACAACCCTTATCACTTAGGGCTATGAAAAATAGACAGTAGCCGATTCTCAGACCTATTTAATGCGCATATAAAATTTGGTGAAGATCGGTAAAGCCGTTTCGGAGGAGTACGGTAACTAACATTGTGACAGGGAAATTTTATATATTAGAAAATAGGGGTTGATGATAAAAAAGTAAAAGTTTAGGGTTGTATGTATTTTTTAATGCAACATTATAAAAAAACAAAAATAACGAAAAATTAAAAAAAAAATTAAGGGTGAACAACCCTTATCACTTAGGGGTATGAAAAATAGACAGTAGCCGATTCTCAGACCTATTTAATGCGCATATAAAATTTGGTGAAGATCGGTAAAGCCGTTTCGGAGGAGTACGGTAACTAACATTGTGACAGGGAAATTTTATATATTAGAAAATAGGGGTTGATGATAAAAAAGTAAAAGTTTAGGGTTGTATGTATTTTTTAATGCAACATTATAAAAAAACAAAAATAACAAATTTCGTCGATAAATTAAAAAAAAATTAAGGGTGAACAACCCTTATCACTTAGGGGTATGAAAAATAGATAGTAGCCGATTCTCAGACCTATTGAATGCGCATATAAAATTTGGTAAAGATCGGTAAAGCCGTTTCGGAGGAGTACGGTAACTAACATTGTGACAGGGAAATTTTATATATTAGAAAATAGGGGTTGATGATAAAAAAGTAAAAGTTTAGGGTTGTATGTATTTTTTAATGCCACATTATAAAAAAACAAAAATAACAAATTTCGTCGATAAATTAAAAAAAAATTAAGGGTGAACAACCCTTATCACTTAGGGGTATGAAAAATAGATAGTAGCCGATTCTCAGACCTATTGAATGCGCATATAAAATTTGGTAAAGATCGGTAAAGCCGTTTCGGAGGAATACGGTAACTAACATTGTGACAGGGAAATTTTATATATTAGATAATTCGCAAGTCTCTATCATCCAAGCCCGCTTCTTTCAAGATGGATATGAACCTGTCATGTTTTACTCTATTAATTTGCTTTTGTTGCCGATAAAACAAATATATACATCACAGTTGATATCACTGCACCTCTGGATAAGCACTTGTATAGCGAATAGAGCTTCTCGGGTGTCAAAAATATCGCGGAATCCAATTAATGTCCACAACACTTGTTCGTCACATTTTTTATATATTCTGTGTATCACTTTTAAAAACTTTTGAAGTAAGTGGCTCATTAGGCTAATTATTCTGTAGTCTTAGCATGTTTTTGCATTTAATTTTTTTGGTAAAGTTACGAAGGTCGACTTTAACCAGCTTTGGGAAATAATTCTAGTTATATATATTTTGTTAAATATAGTCGTTATCCATTGTATTACTTAGTCGTCCATAAAATTTAGGAATTCTATATAAAATTTTTCAGGCCTTATAGATTTACCATCTTTAGTTTTTCTAATAGCTGCCGTGACTTTTTTAATGGTAATCAGGGGTCCTGTTTGGCATTCTATATCTTCAATGGCAATCTGCCTTTCATCTGCAAATGTTACTTCCACATGATTATTTTAAGTGTCTAGTCTATCTTTCACACTTAGTAGTGCATTACCTTGGTTTTCTGCCAAACATCGAACTCTTCTAGGCTTGTATAAGCCTGCAGCTTCTTTAACTGTTTTGTGCGTATTAAATGAATCGTGTTTCTGTTGTAATAGCTGTGTTTCCGCACATTGTTTTTTCAGCTGTGTGTCCTTAGCCATTCTGATTGCTTTATTGCTCTCTTTGTCTATTCTTTTGTATAAGGTATTGTCCTGATCTTTGACTTTTCGCCTCTCTTCCATCATATCTAGAATCTCATTTGTCATTAACGATTTTTTCTTAATTTTTGTCGGTTTGAGGAATTTTTTTTTGTATGTCTTGTGAAAATCTATGCAATTTTTCAAGCTTCTGGTCTATTAAATCAGTTTGAATAACGGTGGTTTGTGGCGTAGGCACTACAACTTCTAGTTATGCGAAAGTTTTGGGGAACCTAACGTTATAAAATGTATTAAATTAGCACGCCTTCGATGAATAAGACATGTAATTAGGCGAGATGAAGATGCAACGATCAGAAAAATGTTCGACCGAAGAGGACCAGTAGGAAGACGAGCCAGAGGAAGACCAAAACTTAGGTATTAAGATAACATAGAGGATGATCTAAAATCCATCGAAGTTAAAGCATGGAGAAGATTTGCCAGAGACAGGGGCGAATGGAAGATTGTTCTGAAGAAGGCTTTGGCTCATAACGAGCTGTAATGCCACTGATGATTAATAACGGTATTTAAATTGCTATGTATATACTGTTTTACACTCTGTTCTGTGCGTTGGTCTTTAAGTAGCCTATCGTCCTATTTTGGGTTGACACTACGTCAAATCTTCTTAAGCCTACCCCTTATTTTGCAAATCAGTGGGTTGTGGTCTGACTTGATATCGGCTCCTGGGTATGTCTTGACTGATGTAATGCTGTTACGGAATCTTTTATTAATCATAATGTAATATATTTGATTTCTGACTATGTGGCCTGAAGTATCTTGAGGTGATTTCAACGTGTATTATCTTCTTTATGGGAGTTTGAAGTAAGTGTTAGTAATTACAAACATTTCTTCTCATACAAATTTACCCAATCTCATGGGTCTCATAGCTCATTTTTCCAAGACATGGAAGGAACATATTCGGATCAAGAGAAAGCAACTAGGTAAAAAATTGCTACTCTATAAGGCAATACTTATACGCTTTTAATCAAAAATCCTTTGAACTATTACCAATGTTGTACCGTAGTACATCAATAGTAGAATTATTTAGTTTCAGGAACGCTGAACATTTTATTTCAGAAACCCCATAAATCCATCAAGTTTGAGTCGACAGGGTGTTTCAAATGATATGTAATAAATTAAATCACACATTCCGGGGACAAAAATAAATTGATTGAATCCAACTTATCTTAGTACAAAAGTGTACACAAAAAAAGTTACAGCCCTTTGAAGTTACAAAATAAAAATCTTTTTTTTCATAAAAAAGAAACAACAAAATCTAAGCGCACAGAAAAATTTTAAGGGGGGTGTGCAGCCTAAATCCCCCCAAACTTTTGAGTACGTTCAAATCAAATGAATTTTGTGGCATCATTAGTTTAACACATTACTTTTAAAAATTTTTTGCTTCTTATCACTTTTTTCAAAAAACAGTTTTTATTGAGTTACGGCCCTTTTCATTAACCTTTAAAATTGTACGTGCAACTAAATAAATGACTTAAATTAACTAACAAGTACAAAAAATGTCTATAACTCTATAAATATGATATTACAATATATGTTCAAAATGACCCCCATTTTCTTCAATACACATTCGGTATCGTTTTAATAAGGAAAACCGAATGCGCTGAAAACTCATGTTTTTCTGACGAAATTAATTTGCAGCTTCAATTATTCTAACCCTCAATTATTGTTCGTCCTGTATTACAGAATACACTTTCTCTTTCATAAACCCCCAAAAGCAAAAGTCCATGAGGTTAAGACCTGGACTTCTGGATGGCCAAGAAATAGGTGCGTCACAACCCCTTCCAATCCACTGACCAGGATACTGCCTGCAAAGGCATTCCCGGACTTCATTACTGTAACGCGGTGGAGCGCCATCTACCAGAAACCACATATTTTGCCTTATTGCAATATTCACTTCTTCCAAATACTCTTGTAAATCGTTTGCCAAGAACTGCAAATAATTATGACCATTTAAATTGTTGGGAAGAAATACTGGGCCTATTAGGCCAGTGGGGACACTAGGACACTGGGACAATTTCTGCCCAAACATTAACTTTAAAAGTCCTTTGGTGATAAGTAATTTTTTGGCGTGAGGATTTTCGTCGGCCCAAACGTGCTCGTTATGATGTTTTCTTATTTCATTTCTACTGAAGGTAGCCTCGTCAGTAAACAAAATATTTGTAATAAAATTAACATTTCGAGTGTTTTCCATTGACAACCAATCGCAAAATACAATCCTTTTAGGATAATCTTCAACCAATAACTCTTGAGTCGTTGTTAAGTAATAGGTTTTAAGCAGCTGATCCTTCAAATGCCTCCAAACCCTTACGTGAGAAACATTTAGTTGAGCAGCTATTACCTTTGTACTTGTTTCAGGGACTTCTTCAATGATTTCTAAAATGTCTACATCAGTTGCATCCATTATTGGATGACCACTATTGCCAACAACTTGCGGTTGGAATGTACCCGTTTTCTGTAAACAACGATCAATGGTCATTAATAGTCGTCTATCGGGTGTATTTCGATTTGGACATTTTACTGCATAACGTCTTGCGGCTGCTGCACTATTTTTTTCACATTTACCTACGATATTCCCGACAGTTTATTGAAATCATAATTTAATCTGATCCAACTTACCCAAAGTTAAATGCATACCTGCCTTTCTGAAATGTGTAGGCCATTGTAATATCAAAATTTTTGATATTAATCTTATTCACACAATAAATGATAGCTTCAAATTACTGACTATAATTTTGATGGGAATGTTTGTAATTACTGTATCCGTAGAAACTAATTGTAATTTTATGGCCAACTAGGAAAAAACTGGTTTTTAGAAAAAGTTATAAGAGGCAAAAAAGTTTTAAAAATAATGGGTTAAACTAATGATGCCACAAAATTCATTTGATTTAAACGTTCTCAAAAGTTTGGGGGGATTTAGGGCTACACACCCCCCTTAAAATTTGTCTGCACCGTTAGATTTTGCTGTTTCTTTTGTATGAAAAATGCTTTCAGTTTTAAACGAAGTTTTAAAAATAATGGGTTAAACTCATGATGCCACAAAATTCATTTGATTTAAACGTTCTCAAAAGTTTGGGGGGATTTAGGGCTACACACCCCCCTTAAAATTTGTCTGCACCGTTAGATTTTGCTGTTTCTTTTGTATGAAAAATGCTTTCAGAACAAGAAAGTAACGTGTCCATTTTTATTACAAAAGGTCATGTAGTTTAGGAGATAATGCAAAAAATAATTTTTATTTTGTAACTTCAAAGGGCTGTAACTTTTTTGTGTACACTTTTGTACTAAGGTAAGTTGGATTCAATCAATTTAGTTGTGTCCCCGGAATGCGTGATTAAATTTATTACATAACTTTTTGAAATACCCTGTATATAGAGCTTTTTAACTTGTAGAAATCTTCGTGTTTTCCTTACACAGTTTTTTCTTGTTTTGCTAAAGTTTTAGTTTTGTGACTTATGGGGTTTCTCAACTAAGCGATTTAATTAAAATCTCATAAATACATCATGTCTAAAACAAGATTGTGTGATTCATATTGTCCCGTACATTTGAGATAAATGAATAATATAGCTATGTGAGACCTACTTAGCTTATCAATCTGTAATTATAAGAATAAGTTACAGTAAATTTTTTTGGGCATAATTTCAAAGAAAGAAAGAGAGAGAGCCAGAAAACAATGAAGAAAGAGAAAGCATGATATTTTTACATATAATCACAACCAGTGTGGATAAAAAAAAACGTTCTAAAGTTTTTGAACCTGTTTTGTCTCTGAAATATCCTTCATACTCCGCAACTTTGCCATGAACTTACAAAATTATTCATCATTCTACGAATTACCTCAACTATACGGAGCAGGTAGGCACTTAAAGTTAAAATTCACATAAAATGAAAAACAGTCCTACGTTTTGAGCATAAACTTGTAGCAAAACTTCCGGCCTCACTTAAGAAGCCTCAGAAATTCGTTTTGTATTTATAAATAAGAAATTTGTTGGAAAGTAGGGGCAAGTTGGTAGTGCCGAAGAATTAACAAATCAAGAAAATGTAAGTTGTGAGTTTTAACAAACAGCGTAATTTATAAAAGAAATGTACATGTGCGAGTAATTCATTAAAATTTCTGCTTCTCGTTAAAGATTTGATGAACTTCTGAATAGTAATAAATTGGTTAATTTAAGATGATAAATTACCAAGAGGTTAAGTTAAAACTTTTAACATATCTCAATTCCGCATTAACATTTAGTTTCTTTCATTTAATCACTATTGATTTTACGCAATGATCACCATTAAACTACTTACTAGTTTTTACTAGTACTTTACTTTATTATCTGAATGTGTACATAGTTTATTAACAAATTAAAGTATATTTTACGAATTTGCGTAACGTTCCGTCACTTTATTAATCCAAAATATTTTTAATTAATCCATAAATAAATAGTGAGAGAATTTTTTTTAAAAGTTAGTCTTTCACTCAGTATTGCTCAACTGAATATATCAATCAGTTTTAGAAATCCATGTGTTGTAAGATGTGACTAAGTTTAGTGTATAGGGAAAAAGTTTTTTTCTTTTCCTTTTTCCTTTTAAACTAAACTTAACATTTGTTTGAAATTTGAAATAGCAAATTGTTTGCTATTTCTTGCTATGTGTAACTTTCTTATCGAAAGATAATTGTTCTGGTTCTCTTTTCTGGTGACCAGTCAACACATTTTGGGTTTCTTGGTGCCATTTTCGTTGAATCGACACTGATGTATTGCTCTCCTACAATTAAACAATATCACCTCAGTAACAACTACCTAAAGTCACTAATAAACACTGGAAATTGCACGACACTGTATTAAACGCTTCTAATGAACTGCCGGAGTAATGACGCAGATTTGATTGACATCTGTCAGTTTCACTTTCCAAACAAACCTTGTTTAGGCTATGGCTCCACGAGCGACAGATTGTCGATAGCAGTAGCAGTAAAATGTAGCTTGATAAATGAAAACAACAGCAGTGATACTAAGTGGCTCCACGCACTGTAGATTGTCGCCTCGTTTCGAGACCGAGACGCGTCGTCAAGGTCGTGTCGTGTTCGAATAGATCCTTACCTATTTTTTAGCAGTAAATTGCAGCGCGTTTGTGGCTCCACTAGCAGTAATTTGTCGCTTGTAGCTGTAATTGCCATTTAATCGGATATTTTTGTTCTTATTGGTTTATTTCTCTGTGTTAAGTTGTTTCTTTGTTTTAAGTTCTAAGAAAGAAATAAATCCCATATTTTCTTTAACGGTATTCTAGATAACAAAAATCAATGGATGGTTTTTTTTTCGATCCCAATTAACCGTATCAAACTGTACTTTATAATAGATGCCATTATTAAATAAGAAAAAGTTAAATAGAGAGAATAAACAGTTTTTATTGATTTCTCGAAAATCTATTTTTTGGATTTCCTTCTTCGAACTGGTGATTAATTTCTATATAAGTGGTTGTCTAATCATGTCATATAAATAGGATTTTAAAAATTATTGTTAATAGTAAAGTTTTATTATCCTTCAGTACTAATGTTTCGTTTTCGATAGCTTGGCGTGATTCATTAATAAAAGAATGCAACAAAGCAGATTTACGTCGCATCAGAATTTTTTAAATTATTGTAACATAAAAAATCAAGTTAGATATTGGAAAAGGAATATTCATTACATCAACCCAATATGATAAATGAATATAATCGACATATGGGAGTCGTCGATCTACTTGATAATTCAGTAGCTAATTACAGAATACGCAGAGGTAAGAAGTGGTGGCGGCCCCTTTTTATTCTAATGAAAGTTAAATAGGTAAATATTTTGTTTTTTTTTATTTGTAGGTAGTACATGTATAGGATTATAAAATATGTAATTTAAAATCGTACTTTAAGGTAATCGCTAATTTTTTTCTGGGCTTGGGCTATCACGCATTGATGTATCCTGTTTTCGTATGACATCTTCTATTTCACATAATAAAAAATTTGAAGAAGACACTAACATCATGTAATATTCAAAAAATTTGTCAGGATATTATTTTAATTTGTTGTATAAAAGAAAAAATTTTCCCTCTGTCTGTCTAAGCATTAGAACAGGGTGAATCCACCATTTCCGTTTTTTTAACCCTACGTCGACGGCACAATGCCAATATTAAAGCAACTTTTTGTTGAAATGATAGATTATCCATACTATATTATTGTATTATCGGTGTGAATTTATTTTACTTATTTATTTATTTATTTTATCTGCTATATTATACACGGACATTATATAAACGGACAAGATACCACTGATTGTAGCTGCGTCATATTAACGCTCATGGAGCCACTATAAGACCAAAACGCAGCGATATGCGCGCTGTAAATTGTCGCTCGTGGAGCCATAATTTTACTGCTTTAATGCCGCCGTAATTTTACTGCTACTGCTAGCGACAATCTGTCGCTCGTGGAGCCGTAGCCTTAGTGTGCATAATTTGTATTTTTCGTTGTCTTTTCTTTTTTTTTACACAATCTTTCCGTTTTTTGTAATATTTAAGTATTCTAATAGTTACTACAACAATTTTACATTAAAATATTGTGTAAATAATAAAGCATGTTGTCTTTTAAAAATAGTAATACAATGCATGTATCAATAAAGTAAGGCTAGAATTTCTTTAATTTAAACTTTTAAACTATATTTCATAATAATAGAACACTGAATTATGATGGTATTATTGTAAAAAACGCTATACTTAAACGAAAAAGCAGCAGAGGAAGCAAAATGTTAACTTTATAGAAATTAAAAAATCTTGAGATTGGGCACTTCAACTTTTGTTTGGAAAGTAATAATAACAATATGGCCGCCATGACTGACTAGCAAAACCCTGACGCAATACAGTATTGCCAATGTTGCCATTGACAAATCTTGAATTTTCGGCATTTCGCTTGAATCGGTTTCCATAATTTTATCAAATAATTATGTTAATATGAAGTGAGAAATACATCAAATATTAAGCAGATATATAAAAAAATAAAACAAAAATGTAACTGATAAACTATATAAATCACGAAAAGAGTGTTGCTGAAAAAACTATAATTTTTGTAAAGTTTCCAGAATTTTGGCCACTTGTATATATATAAAACTGACCGTAAATAGAATAAAACAAGATATATTTACATACATAAATCAGTCAAAGCGATACATTGATATCGGGTAGACGTGTTTATCGATAAAGTCATTAAGCTCCCAGTTTTTGTGACAATTAGAATATTTAAATTTCGTGGTGTTTAAAAATATTTACATATTATTGTAAAATAGTGATAAAAAGTGAAAATATTCTCCCCTGATGGGGGAGAATACCAATAAGACGCCAATGCGCGAACTAAATACTGCTGAAGTTGTTAGTGTTAGTGAACAAGATATGGATACAGGAATTAATACCACCGTTTCTCCTGCTACGAGGGAAGTAAAACTTTTTAATATTAATTCTAATAATTACGACTTTCAAAATTGTTGTGTATATGTTGAAAAGACCAATGATCAGAATATAGGCCGATTGCACCCTATGGTTGTGGGTGATATTTTACATCAAAAATTAAAAATCAACAATATTAAGGAAATTAAAAGTATAGGAAGAAACCGTGTTAAAGTAATCCTCAAATCTATTTTGGATGCAAATAAATTAGTCAGTAATAGTCATTTAAAAGACGATAATTTAAAGGCGTACATTCCCAATCACCTCTTAGAAATCAAAGGGCTGATACGTGATGTCGATACCAAATACAACATTGAATATTTGAAAAAATATATGACCTCTAGTTCACAAATTATTGATATTAAAAGAATGCACAGGAAAATAGAAAAAGATGGAAATACAGAATATGTACCTAGACGTAATGTTATAATTACATTTGAAGGCAATTGTTTACCAAACTATGTTGTAATTAATTATGTATATTTTCAAGTTGAAAAATTGTTAGGTAAAGTTACACAATGTTATAAATGCCTCAAATTTGGACACATTTCTAGACAATGTAAAGGTACACAGGAATACTGCATACGATGTGGAGAAATAAAAACTGATAGACATACATGTGATGAAAAAAAAATGTATTGCATACATTGTAAAAGTGATAAGCATATATCGATCTCTAAAAACTGTCCTTTTTTCGAACATCAAAAAAAAAATAAAAAATATCATGATTGAACATAAAATTTCATATTTGGAGGCCAAAAATTTAAACGATTCTTCTTTTTCTGGTCTTATTTGTAATAACAGATTTAAAATATTGTCAAATTCAGATAGAGAGTTTCCAAAATTAACTAACACATCTGAAGTTAATAAACCTGCTTATTCCAACCTATTGAGGCCTAATTTACAGAAAACCAAAAATATTAGTCAACCAAGTTGTAGTAAATCAAGCACTGATTATAGAGAAAATAAAAAAAGAAAAGTATCATCTCCAACTTCCGAATATCCTACATCTCCTCACATCCCTTTCAGATTTGGACCATCTCAACCTTTACCACCCTTAAACAAGGAAAGTTTTTCAACTGTAGACAATGATAAAAATAAATTAGTAGATTCTTTAGTAATTCTTTTCTCAGATTTTATTCAAAATATTAATTGTTTAGAACAGGCAAAATCACTTGATATCAATATGTTAGCCAAAGGTATTAATAATGTTTTAGATAATATTTTTCAAAAATAACTAATCTAATTACTTTCAAAGCTAAACTCAAAATAATACAATGGAATGCTCGATCAGCTGTTGCTAACAAAAACAGCCTTCTCAACTTTTTAATAACCGAAGATATTGATATAGCTTTAATAAGTGAAACCTGGTTTAAACGGGATGTTGTTTATAGTTATAGAGGTTATAATGTAATTCGCGAAGATCGGGATGACGGCTATTCCGGAGTTGCTATTTTAATTAAAACTGGTATTCCCTATGAAAACATAAAAATTAAAAAAAATTATAATAAAGAATTGCTTGCTTGTGGTATTAAAATCAACTATAACAAAAGTCATTTAACTTTACTCTCTGTATATAGGTGTCCGAAAGCTAAAACTAACACCGAAGATTGGGATAAGTTATTTTCTCAATTAAAACACCCTTGTATCATTGGAGGAGATATGAACGCACATAATTCTCTGTGGGGCTCATCTAAAAATGATAAAACAGGCCATCAAATTGTGGAGACAATTCAGAATCTAGATTATGTGGTAATGAATAATGGACAACCAACTTGCCAAACGAGACCAGGAAACACAGATTCCATGATTGATGTCACATTTAGCTCACCTTCTCTCTTTGATAAAATTTCGTGGTCTGTAGATACTGATACTTTGGGATCAAATCACTTCGTTATAAGGATTGTAATCGATATCTTGGGAACTGATGCGAATATCATTTATCCCAGCAGTAAGTGGAATATTAAAAAAGCCAATTGGTCATTATACTCTCAGTTTATTGAAACCTTATTAACTAACAACTCTCACGCCTACTCAGACACGCAAGAAAAATATAATTTCCTTATTGACTCTATTAATGAAGCTTCTAAACAATCAATTTGTCAATATAAATCATTTAAATGTAAACGTACTCCCGCTCCGTGGTGGGATTCGGAATGTGATGAATCCGTTGCGGAAAGAAAGAAAGCATTAGTAAACTACAAAAAAAATCCTTCTCTTGAAAATTTTTGTAAATGCAAAGAAGTGAATGCTCGTGTCAAAAAATTCCTGAAATTAAATGCCAAACAAAGTTGGGTTGAATGGTGTTCAAAATTAAATAAACAAACTTCATCTAGTCTTATTTGGAACCAAGCAAGGAAAATGAACAGGAAAAAAGTTAACTTTCCACTGCCTCTAAGTAACACATGGGTAGACGACTTTTTTGATAAAATAGCTCCACCTTACGTAAATAATCAGATAGATGTAATACCATCTGAAACTCTCTCATCTGATCAGAATCATTTTCTCTTAACACCTTTTTCAAGAGCTGAATTAGAGTTTGCCCTTGATAATCGCGTTAGTACCTCACCAGGATATGATGCAGTCAAATATCCTATGATACAAAATTTGCCAGATAACGCAAAAGAATTACTTTTAAATATATTTAACCAGATAATTTTTGAGGGTAAAGGCATAATCGATTTTAAGCGTATTATAGTTGTCCCTATTCCCAAACCGGGAAAAAACCCTAAATTAGCTGAAGCTTACCGACCTATATCATTATTATCATGTATATTGAAGACTCTTGAACGGATGATTAAAATTAGGTTAGATTGGTGGCTAAGGGATCAAAGTCTCTTACCCGCTAACCAACATGGCTTTAAGAAAGGTTATGGAACCTTAGATTCCTTAACAACACTTGTTGTAGACATTCAGAATAGTTTTTCCAGGAACAGTTATGTACCTGCTTTATTTTTAGACATCGAAGGTGCTTACGACTCGGTATCTCTTACAATTCTCCAAGAAAAAATGATTAATTTTTTTCATATTCCAGCGCAGTTTGCTTCTAACGTTGTGAACTTGTACACAAATAGGATAATTTATTTAAAAGACAATTATACTCTTATAGGACCTAGACTTAATAACAAAGGATTACCTCAGGGCTCCGTTTTGAGTCCTATTTTGTTTAACATTTACACAGCAGATCTACACAACATCACTATTACTAATATTGCATTTAATATTGTACAATATGCTGACGATTTCTGTTTGTATACAGAACACAAAAAATATCAACAATCTATTGAAAACCTGAATGAAGTGTACGGATTCCATAAAAAATGGTTTATAGAAAATGGTTTCGAATTATCCTGCAGTAAATCACAAGTTTGTTTATTTACCAGACATAACTTTCCTAATGCTAGTACAATCAATTTAGGTGGGCACCAATTTTCCCTTAAAAACACAATTAAATATCTGGGAATGATACTCGACCAGAAATTGACCTGGAAGTTACATATTGATGACATGTTGAACAGATGCAATAAGGGATTAAACTTTCTTAAATCAATTAATAAAACTTGGTGGGGATCGGATGTTGAAGTAAGTTTATTATTTTACAAAGCTTACATACGATCTATTCTGGATTACGGAAGTGTTTTGTATGGATCAGCAAGTAATGTACTACTAAATAAAATCAACGTTTTACAGAACTCAGCCTTACGAATATGTTTAGGAGCCATGAGATCCACTCCAGTACAAGCTTTATATTTGGAAGCCTTAGAACCTCCTTTAAATATAAGACGAAGGTTTTTGTCCAAAAAATATTTAATGAAAGTATACATACTGAACTCATCTCTATACGAAAAGATAGTCACTTTGAATTGTCATGACCTGACAAATAAATATTGGCAAAAAAAGAAATCTCCCTTACTTTGCGAAGCGTATAATCAAAATATAGCACTTTTAAAAAATATAGATGTATCGAACTACATATTCAAAAATTACTCTTCTTTCTTTTTACATACAGATATTATTGTACCAAATTATAGTGAAAATATATATTTAAATAAAAATATTGTTCTATCTATAACAAGCAAATATAAAGAGGCAATAGCTCTATATACAGATGCGTCTAAATCTCCAGATGGAACCGGATGCGCTTTTTTTATACCATCGGAACATATAGAAAAGAAATTCAAACTGAACTCGGAAACTTCGATTTATACAGCAGAGGCTATTGCAATATATGAAGCTTTATTATATGTAGCTGAAGTTGAGTTTGCCCATATTCTAATTTTGTCGGACTCCTTAGCAGTGTTAAAATCCATTGGTAAATATGGACCACCTAACTTACAAGACTGCCCATACATTTATAGAATTAAACATATTATTCAAACTCTTTTAACTAAAGGAATCAATGTACATTTTCTCTGGATTAAAGCACATGCAGGATTTGAACATAATGAATATGTCGACTTATTAGCCAAAGAAAGCATTTTAACCGATACTGGTAGTCTACATAAAGTAACGCTTTCTGACAGTATTGTTTCTTGCAAGTTAACATTACTTCGAGAGTGGAGCTACCAGTGGAAGGAATACTCTTTTGTGAACCAAAATAGATACTCGATAATTCAGCCAGATATTCCCAAATTTCCTTGGTACAAGTCTTTTAGAGCTTCCAGGAGGCACATAACCTCCATTATTAGAATACGTTTCGGACACGCATGTTATCCAAAGCACTTATTTAAAATAAAGGTTTTGGATGATGACAAATGTGAGCATTGTGGAGAGGAAAGTGATTTAGATCATATATTTTTTGGTTGTTCTAAAAACAGTGTCTTCTCATCCAAACTTATAAATGATTTATTAAAATATAAAATAGCAGCTCCTTGGAATATACTATATTTATTATCACTTGGCTCTGTAGATATTTACAACTCCTTAATTAAATTTTTAAAAGACAGCAAATTATCATTATAATTCTCTAAAAATTATTTAGTTAATCTTGTTACCTTTGTCTTAAACCATTTGTATAACTTCCTCCTCTCCGTGACCTAGTGTTGTTGTGTCTTATATAAATAAATGCCTTGATAGGTCCCTAGGCGAGAAGAGTGTGTCCCTGTTCTCCTAATATCGATGTAATAATCTTTTATTTTGATAGGGCATTTAGGTAAAAATTATAATGATGACTGTCTTAGTCCTTTTGTGTCTGGCTGTATGACGATAAGTCTAAGCCAAAAAAAAAAAAAAAAAAAAAAAAAATACATACATAAATCAATACACTAGAAATTGTAAACATGGATAAATGATGATAAATTCTCTTCTGACTGACAATTGCACTTCTTAAACATTCTATGGGACTATTTAATATCGATAAAAGAGCATATTCTATGAGTTCCAGGTTTCCTCTCATAAACAAAAAAATACACGAAAAATTATACAAGAAATTTGACAGCCTTGTCATAACGCCAAAAAAGCAAATGATAATGAGACACAAAAACCCAGAAAACTTTCAATTTTAATTTCTAACCTTTTTTTAAAACTTTTTAACTTAAAATTAAAAAGGCGACGACAATCATTCATATGTGGTATTATTTTATACATATATGGGTTTATGTTCGTGTATGTGTTTGTCCTAAGAGAAAATAACCAATTAAAAAGAAACTTTTATACCTATTTTAATACATTTCAATAAAGTATACAAAAGAATTATTTTGGAAAGATATACAAAAGTTACATGCAATAGAACGCATAGGCATCATTTTTCGTCGAAGCTCATCTATTCTAACAAACAGCTGACTTTTTTTGCTGAGCTGAGTTATTTTCATTATTTAGGCCCAAGTAGCCTGAACGCATGGATGTGCACCGGAATAAATACAAATGTTACCCAACTGATGACACACAAAGATAATTCCTTGTGCTGATATGTAAGTATCATTATATTTTTGTATTACTTACAAACAACTATGCAACATAACCACCAGTTAACATCAGACAGAGCTGGTTCTTTGAGACACACTTTATGTTATATAGCTAACTACTGCTGTATAAATTTTATACTGTTTTTAGATTTTTATACTACTTTTTTGTTAATTAATATTGTATATTGCTGACCACATTTTATATTTTTATATAACTGACTATTAACTAAGTCCTATATATTCTTAGTTCATCTTTAAATTAATTTTTAAATTGTATACAGTATACATACTGGCTTAAATATATCATTTATTTCAGCCTATAGTTTCTTGAGGGCCTGATGATGCTGTATAACTTGTAAATAGCGATACCGGTCGTCCAATCTTTCTCTTAATAAATACCTACAACAACTTAACACGGATTGTAAGTATTAAGCCCTGTTTGCCCAATATTCAAAAATAAATGTAACAATAAAACACTGAAAACTGCCCAAAAACTTACATTGGTTAAACTGGTAGAAATTTTAGTAAACGAATAGCAGAACATAAAAGGGCTTTCAATAATAGAAAAACAGATTCTACATACGCACTTCACTTTCTAGATCATAATCATTCTTTTAATGACGAATTTAAAATTCTTCACATTCAAAATAAAGGCCTTCAGCTATCTTTGTTAGAATCTATGGAAATCAACAAATTAAAAAACACAGATATAATCTTGTATGACCAGCTTGAGACAAACAGTTCTCCCCTCCTCAACCTATTTCATTAGACTATAAAGTGTAAACCCATGCCAAAAACAGATCACTTGAGAAAGGCAATCAGCCGAAACAGCTGTAGTGATAAGAATTTAAAATAAATTTTGTGGAAGTTTTGAAAACAAAGTTTTCAGTGTGTGATTGTTACATAAAATGAATTTCCATCAAGTAACGGTCGAATCCATCAATTATCATAAATAAATAGTAATTTGTAATAGATAGGCAATATCTTATTATGTTATTATAACCTACCTACCTAGATATTTTAAGTTCTACCTACCTATATTTTACCTACCTAGATACCTTCGAGAAGTTCTTTAAGTTGGTAAAATCTGCTGCTCAAACAAGCACATTTAGAAAATATGACGCTGTATTGAAGTATACCGTTACTTTTGTTCCGGGATTGAACGTGAAAACAGACTGGCGGTGCCAAATTATGTGAATTGTTGGAAACTATTTTGGTTTCATTTTTGGTAGGATTATGTTTTTGTTGCTTATTTGGATATTATTTAAAATTTGGCCCGGTAATTTAATTAAATACGTATATGTATCCATTTTGTAGTATTCATAGTTAAATCTCTAAAATAATTTATTGTCAAATTCCCTTTCTTTTTATTAAATAATATTTTATATATTATAAATATATAAAGAATAAATTATTCTCTAGTAATTTTATTTCTATTTTTGATTTCGAAAACCATACAATTATTCTATTTTACCCAAGGTTGTAGCAAATTTCCGGTAAATAAATTTTTTTGTCAGTACCAAACCAATTTCTTGTGCCAACCTTTATCTCTCTACAAGTTTAAAAACCTTGGTTTGTTTTTTCCCGCCCTTTTGGTTTTTTTTTCCATATAACGATAACGGAAATTAATAGGAGCTATATTTTTTAGCCGATCCCACTAACACATCATCACATCCACCAGAAGTAACCTGGGAAGAGAAATGTTTACTTTTGGTTTTTTTCCATATTTTCTGTTTTATTTTATTTCCATCAAGGTTTGGTTCTTGCTCTTTTTCTTTTTAATAATGGAAGTTAGATTGTAGTTTTTTCACTGTTCATCCACGTCAGATCTAAGGATACACCCTAAAAATAGCAGTAGAAGCTCTATTATTTTGTTTGTTAACTTATTTTATTTTTTTGAGTATACTTACCAATTTAACATTTCCTTTACATATTTAAAGTTTTATTAAGTGTGATCAGAAAAATGGATTTCGTGCAGGAAGATCGTGCATTAATTATATAATCGTTCTGCACGAGGTAATCAAAAAACGGAAGGCAAGGAATCTATCTACCCACCTATTGTTTGTAGATTTAGAGAAGGCATACGATAAGGTACCTTTGAAAAAACTGTTTCGAACATTGACAAAAGTAGGTCTCAGTAGAGAGTATGTGGATGCTATTGCAAATATATACAAAAATGCAAGAAGTGTTGTTAAAGAAGAAAACTGTATATCTGAATCATTTCCAATACCAAAGGGGCTTAAACAACTTTACTTTTCGCAGATGATCAGGTAGTTGTAGCGAATCATTAGGAAGCCATGGACTACACGTTTAGAGAACTTAAGAAAGAATATTAAAAATGGGACCTCAATATAAATATGTCAAAGACAGAGTATCTTAAAATAGAACCTGATGAAGAAGATTCAGAGTTAGAAATTAGAAACACAAAAGCATGCAATGAATATAAATATCTTGGATCTACAATATCTAAAGAAGGCACTACCAAAAGAGAGATCGAAAACAGAACGCAGCAGAACAGAACAGCAACAAGAGGCCTTCAGTTGCCTGGGAAGAAAATGTATGACACATAATGAAAGATAGAGCCATCAAGAACAACGAATGGATGGACAGAAAACGGTGGTGGTCGAAATGCGAGAAGCGCCAGAGGCTGTAAGAAGCTCGCTTGTCCAAACATGGTAAAAAACAAACAAACAAGGCAACTACTAAAAGGGCACTTTACAGTATCTTCATTAATAATGAATGTATAGCGACATAAGGGATATCATAGGGCACTATAGATAAAAATATATTCGTTTTCGTTTAGAATTTTTATTTTTTTTTCAAATCTTTTTTTTTGTTTTATTTTTTAATTTTGCTTGCAAATCTACTTTAAATCGAAACCAAACTACAGAAATACTTCTTTTTAGTAGGCGAGTAAATTATATTTTAAAGACTAGGTTTTTACTTATCCTTAACATTTAAACTTAGGTTTAGGTTATAGATATAGGACGATAGGTTAATTTCGTTTCCTAATTAGTGATTTTTTTACATTCAAAAGTTAGGTTTAAACTGTATATAATAGGTGAAGTGTAATATAGCCTAAATTTAATTGGAAACTTTGTATTTACTAGAATTAAGTAGAGATTAAATTGTGTCGTACATAGAATATGTTTTAATAATACCGTTTCTCCAGTTTTAAAAATTAATCTTCCGTCGACCGTCCATTTATAATAAATTTTAAAACTCTAAAAATCATTGATTAATGACCCCTATTAATGAATGATTTTCTATTAATGAACGATTACATTATAGGCAACACAACATACATTGCTTGCATAAATTAAACGCTCTGTGATTGGCAGTGACCTGTGGTGTAGGCCACCAAACATATACCTATTTATATTCCCACTAAAAAATTAATTTAAAATTAAGTAGCCGTTGTTAGTACTATCTGTCATTGTATGTCATTATTTACTTTATTGTTTAAAATTCTGTGTATTTGAAAATCAAAGGATGGATATTGACGAAGAGTTTAATTTAACTCCACCAGAATTTAACTTCTTCTATCACAGAATTTATAGAGGTCCAAGAAGACTTAAATATAAATTTGTCAAAATGCTATGCAGCAGATAATAATTTATCAATATCTTCCTTTAATTTCAGTAATTGTACCATTTCGAATATTAATGTTTATTATTATAAAACTACCACTAAGGAAACTTTGAATAAAGTCAATGAAAGCTGAAAAAATTGTTCTTTATCGTTAAGTAAATAAATATTTAAACTAAGATATTTTTATTTCTGAAAAGTACTGTCGACGGAAAAGTTTTGTAACGAACTCGTGAATTAAAATGGCGATTAACAATCTCGAACATTAACGCGCTCGCTTCGCTCACGCGTTAAAATATCTCAATTGTTAATCGCCCTTATTAATATACTTGTTGGTTAAATAACTATAAAACAACCCTTGCAGAAGTATAATATACTTGGGAAGTAACATTGATACTTTCCGCGCACACAATATATTTTTTAAAGCTCCCGATCCAGTACTCTTTTCTTATTCATTTATATATTACTGTCTTTTACGGGCATGAAAATTGGCCGAATCCGAAGTGTCAATTGGTTATTCTCCGATATAGCCGGCTAGCAAAACTGTGTTAAGTCTCACACATTTTGTGTCTGAGCATACTACTAAAAATTATAACATTTTTTTCTATTTTTGTTTCATTATTATATTTGAGCACATGCAATGAGCAATAAGCACAAAGTTTATTTTTAAAATATTTATTACACTGTAATCCCACAAGGAAAGGCACTATTTTAAAAGTAACAAGATGATATTCTAGTTAACGAATTGTTTTAATTAATAAATTGTTCTTCATAAAAATAAAATTTAATTCAACTGTTACACTTTATATACACTATAAGACTACATACAATTAAACAGCTTCTTAAATAAATTTTGGTAAAAATAATGTGCTTTATTCTAAGCCCCTATTTCCCCTACAACCATTACTGATGTACACTCTGCGTAAATAGTAATAGTACCTTCCAATTTCGGGCACTTATGACCCTAAACCGTATGTATATTTCAACAAAAGTTAAAACAATGTTTACTATTTTCCCGAGAAAGTCTTGCACACCTGATCCATAATGTACACGCCCATTTTAGGAAGTTTATAGCACGCCAACAAGAGTAATAATATGTTTGTGGAAATTCGTAGAGTATAAGCGATAAAAAGTTATATGAAGAAAATATCGATTCGAAAGAAAAGGTTAAAGTGTATACTTTATGAGAACCCAAAATATTCTTCTTTTTAATAATTCAGCAAATATGAGTAATATTAAAATATTAATATAAATTTACTTAAATCTATAAATCTATGTATATCTATAAATTATAATCTATAAATTTACATCATCTTGTTCTGCTATGTAATTAATCAGTCTTTAATGTTCTTTGTCAATGTGAATATACTGATTCTGTATTATTGATGAAGTATCTTCAGGCTGGAGTGACTACTTTAACTTAACCCAGATATTACTGAAACTTTTATTGTTAACATTTTGAATTAATTTCGAATTTTCATGGAAATTATAGCATATGGAACCAAAAAACACAATCATATATTTTTTTATGACGATACCTGTCAAGTTTTGACATGTTCTTTTAAAAGGACGGTAGTAATATACGGTACCAGATATCATATATATTTTATTAGTATCAATTTACAAAGAATAAAAGGATTTAAAACAAAATTTTGGATGTAAAGGTATTTTGCACTTTTCACACAAAAACTGGACTTTTTTGTGACAATATCCACATCGCGATTGCTTTTCTTGATAAAGAACCAAGTGGTTAATACCGTCATATCTTGAATTGGCTACCGAATTCGAATTCCGCTTAGAAGGTCCGCGTTTTGTTTCTTTTTTAAAAGTTTCCAAAATATTAGTTGCAATAGATCTTCTAAATTCAAGTTGATCCAGTTTACCGTCTTGCGTTTTGTGAATCTGCCACGCATTTTGAATAGCCATATCAACGCAATGAGCAAAAAGGGGAAAATACCATTTCTTTCCTCTTATGGACACTCGATATAAACTGATGTTCTGGTCACTGCGATCAACGCCACCCATGAAGTTATTGTATATTCTAACAATATTTGGTTGAGGAACTTGAATATGTTTTTTCTCTGATTGTGAAAATCTCTTTACAGAGAAGCAAGGCATTACTGGTACAAAATTGGAAGCAATGGAAACGATATTATTATCATGCCAGCGGCAAACCACCATTCCTGTATTTTTATTAAGACGATACTCGTATTTACCACGTTCTGTTTTTTTCATAATAGATGAACAGGGTAAAGGGCATTTCATGGTGCGATTTTCCCTTACAGTGCCTGTACCAAATATGCCTCTTTGTTTTAGCTCATGCAGTAAATGAATAAAAGTAAAATAATTATCAAAAATAAGATGGAATCGCCTTTGAGGCCATACTTCATTCAATCTGTCTGCATAGGATAGAACTACTGATGCACCCAATCCAAGGACTTTATATTGTTCAGGTATTGTAGTGGAATTACCTTGGTAAGGAGAAAACCAAACTATGTATCCCAGACGAAGGGCTCCTACCCACATTTTGTACCCCCAACGGATTGGTTTTCCCCTGATGAATTGTTTTGTGAGATGACGACCAAAATACGGAACCATTGCCCCATCTATGCTATGATGTTGTTCTAAAGGGGAAAATTGTATAAATTTTTTGTTTATTACGTCGAACAGGGGTCGCCTCTTGGCAAATCTATCAAATTTATCTAATGACAAGTTATTGCAAACATGCAAAACTTTCATTATGTGGGAAAATCTATCCCTAAATATAGCAGCTACCACCATTGCGTTGTGCGAATCGTCACGATTTTCCCAGTACATATACCTTTTCGGCACAACCACATAACCACTCAATACAAGAATGCCTATAAAACAAAGAATCTCATTTTGAGTAATGTCGTTTAAAAGATTTCTTTGTCCTGCGTAGATGTTAGTGTATTCGATAACCAAATTGATGACTTCATCATCAAAAAACAAATTAAAAATTTCCATCGGCGACTGAGTCATTTTCGGTCCAAATTGAGTTTTCCAGTAAGTACAATCAGGGTGTTGATACAAGTCTCCTTGAATCCAGTGTGCAGATATTCTCTTCTCTAATTGATGGGAGCAGCTTTTCCTTGGTAAGAAACAAAGCCAATGGTATATTGTCATCATCCAAATCTTCTTCTGGTAGGCTGGAATTCACAGAATCTTGTGGTAATTCAGTCGCCTTGTCAAAAACAAGTTCTACATCGTTTCTCAACTGACTACCCGGTAAATTATTTATTGTAGTTAGTTCTTCATCGCCGGAGTCGCAATCGGTGACATCATCAGTGGCATTTTCTGGGGGAAATATGATCAAACCATCTGGAGGGACTGGGATTTCATCAGAATCAAGCTCTTCTAATAGCTCATGCAATTTGAGAGGCCTCCTGTAACAATACGCACGTTGGTAGTACTAATTACTACCGTCCTTTTAAAAGAACAAAATGAAATCCCAAGCGGCGAGCCTTTGAAACAACGTGACAACTATTCGAGCCAAGAATATACGTACATAAGTCCCTATTATACAATAATCCACATGCCAATGCCGTGAAATAACAGTTTTTTAATTCTAGACTTACCTCCAATTATAAGCATCCATTTTGTAGTCCAAAATCTGGCAATTTACACAGATAACCTCACAATTACAGCATGTGCGCGCACTAAAATCGTTAAAACTTGTCGAATGCTGGCTCTTGAAAACACTCCATCTGGAGCCATCTATCAGTTGGTAGCTGTACTAACCTAAATTACGCATAATTTACACTGCCTTTTAAAAGGACGGTAGTAATATCTGGGTTAAATGCTCTTGTCCTTGATCTTTCTTTCTTTTATAAATTCAAATAGTTTGTACTTACCATTTCGCAAGGTATCACCAAAAAATTCAAGTGTGTGTTTTTTAAAGTAAATAAGTTCTTTAGGTTTTCTGAGATACTCTTTCGTACTCTGAACATCCATGTATTCTTAGAAGTTTGCGTTAAGACTATATGTCAAATTCTTTGAGTTTTTACTCAAAACTTTAGTTAAACATAAGGTCTTAATGCCGTAATGTAAAATGCTAAACACATATTCTTCTCACATATTGTTTCAGTTTCTATTTAACTGAAAACTAAGGTATTTCTTAAATTTAACTCATTCTAAAAATTGAGAATTCCTTTCAATAGATCCTTAATGATTTTTGTTGTTAACCATAGAATGAACCATAGGTCATTTTGTTTTTCAAACATTCTGCTTAAGCCCAAATTCACTGCCCTTGGTTAACAGAACAGTTGATTTAAATTATTAAATAGTCAATTCTCGGACAAGTAAACGTCAATAAAATTCTAAGTCAATTTATTCGTACAATTCTATACTCTCGATATTAGTATTAGTCGGGGTGAAAGGTTCAAACTCACATCATATTAAATATTTTTTTGTTAAATATATTTTTTATCACATATCAAAAGGGCATTTAAAAGTTTTAAAGAAAAATCTCATTTCTAGATTGATTTCCACAGGTTTTAATAATATGATTTCTACAAAATTAAAAATATTATTCTCGTACATCGCCACGTAGTAGCGCGATATGGGTAACAATACATTGGCTGAGCAGTTCTTAGGGTAGGAGTCCTGATTTAGAAAAAATTGTATGCGGGCACTGATGATGTAAAAAGCTTTTCGGCATCAAATATTTAAAAATCTTTTTAAATATCGCGGCTATCATTAAGCCGCGTTGATATAGGTAGTAGATCATCAGCAAACGCTACACTCGTGGTACACGAATCTTAATAACTTCACGACAGTGGTTATGAAGGACAGGATTTTATAAAACTTTGCAAAAAAAAAAAGGGAAGAGAATATGATAGTTTTCAAGGGAGTGGATTTAACAGAGAAGTTGTACTAATAATTTAATTAAAGACATTTCCAAGTACCTTATGATTTTAAAAATTTGTTTAGAATGTCAAAACACCATTTTCAATGTTTATTGGAACTTGTTTTAAAACTTGTGCCCAAAAATTAAAAAAAAATCCACTAATATGGGAGAAGCTCTATCGGCCAAACTGAAATTGCAAATAATAATTCGATCCTTAGCTACTGGAGACTCTTTTGAAAGTTTAGAATATTTATTTAGAGTCCTCAAATCGTCTATAAGTAAATTTATAGAAGAATTTATGGATGCAGTTTGTGATGCAGTAAAAGATTTTACCGAGGTAAAAACAAACAATATTTACTCAAACGCGATGTTACATATATCTACATTCTCAGTTTTATCTTCAGCCACTGGATTGCTTTTCGATGTATGGCCGTCATTCTTGTTCGTATTCTTAATGTCATTCCTTTCGCTTACTTGATTTCAAGCTTCACCATGTTTCTGTTTTAAGTGAGTGTACAAATTGGAGGTATTTCTTGATATTTTTTAAACTTTGGAGTAAAAATTTTAGCAATATTTCCTTTGTGTGGTGCAATTTTTCTTTCTAATTTTATAAAACACAATAAAATATTCACACTGTGCTGAAGTCATCATCATCATCATCCAGCCTTCACTTATCACGTCCACTGCTGAACATAGGCCTTCCTTAAACTCCTCTATTCTTTGCGATTTTGTGCTTTGTTGCCAATTTTTTGTGATACGCCTAATGTCGTTAGCCCAATGTGTAGGTGAGTAGGGGTCCTTCAGTACTTTGCACAAGACAGACTGGGCGGGGGAGTCCTCAACTTCAACACAGCGCGTCCCAATGGCCGATAGGGATGTTTCTGTAGATATGCAGGACAGGTACGAATAAGGCTAGCCAAATAAATACCCGTAGATCAACTGAGGACATGACACAGGTCAGCAGCTGTGTCATTAGTGGTCTGTGGTTGAGGAATACAATTCCTGACAGGTGCGGTACCACAAAGTCGCAGGCCGCAATCAAGTTGATTTAACCGGCTGAGATACTTCGAGCACTCACCAATCCGTCTGGCAGGCGTGGTGTTTTAGTGCCAATATACCCCTTAAAACCGCGATGTGCTCAAGTACCTAACAATAAGCGAAATAAAGATAGGAAGGGAAACTCAATACTTATTATAAACACACATCATACGTACGACATAATCTAAATTGGATATAGACCTTGACCTTGCACTGCTCACGATTGAATACATGATCCAAATATCCCCCTATGATGTTAACTATATTAGCAAATCTAATGTTTGAACAACTCTTCTCCTTAAAGTGCCAATAACTGCGTCGTAAACTAAAAAGTTATAAATATAGCCCTAATTCTAACGGTGGAATGATAAAAATTCATTGTAAAACAAAGCCGTATGTTACATTTTTCACACTGAACAGTTGTCCAGTCAATTTTACAAAATCTACATCTTTCTTTAGCGGTGGACCGCTTTTAAGTAGTTAGTGACCCAACGCATCTGTTCTGGTAGCATCATCAGGTCTTAGAGCAAGAGAATGGTCAATTAGGTTATCTGTATTTTTCCAGTGTTAGCCAAAGACACAGCTACTTCCATTCTAAACTTCTTGAGAGGTATAAAATTTAGATGATTGGCTTTACTGTTATCTAAGAGCCAGGTAACTATTGGAAAATACTATCCTTTACTATAACTTTAACTTCTGTAAAGACCCAATGAAGAGTTTGTTTTAGCCATTCCGCCCATGTGTTTATTGTAATGAGTGATTAGATTTGGGCATGGCAAATTTCTTTATATATATATATATATATATATATATATACATATATATATATATATA
Organism: Diabrotica undecimpunctata; assembly: GCF_040954645.1. NCBI lineage: Eukaryota > Metazoa > Arthropoda > Insecta > Coleoptera > Chrysomelidae > Diabrotica > Diabrotica undecimpunctata. Next base: position 135,194,548 of record NC_092803.1, on the reverse strand, counting down.
TATATATATAGGTATAAGGTAATTTGCCATGCCCAAGAAATACTGGATATTATTGATTGTCGATATAAACAAACAACACAGTTTATTAGGGCTACATATATAAATATATATATATATATATAAATATATATATATATATATATATATATATATATATATATATATATATATATACTTTAGAATATTTTTTTACATGGTTGACTGACTGGATTCCACAACGAGTACTTGCTAGAAGTACACATTTGTTATCTCCCTATTTAACAATTATAATATTCTTTTGTATATAATATTTTTTATATTATAAGAGACTTAGAAGAGGCAACTGCATATGACAGAAAAAGATGGAAATTGGGGGCGGAGAAGCGGCGACAGCCGTAATAAATCCGTTATTATTATTATTATTATTATATTCATCGGATTTATAAACATAAGAACCCTTACCACGTTATAGCAAAACCTTATCAGTATCCAGGATGCAACCTGCTATTCTATTTGAGCTAATAGTGCCCAAGCTAAGGATATTAGGTATACTTTTCCTTCAAGTAATGAAATAATCTTAAACTTGAAAACCAATTCTCACAAAAAATTATTCAATTCTGGGGGCTGAAGATGCACGGGCATCCAAGGATTGCCCTTCTTTCAAACTCTGATTATTAGTTTCCTGTAGTTGTGGAAACGTCGAAGCTCCTTGGTAAGGAATGAAATCGGCAATATATCCTGAGACACCTGCCCTTACAAAAAACATGTAACCCCATTTATCAGGTTTGTTTTGTACGTATTGTCGTAAATTGCCAGTGTAGGTATCTTTGATTGCAACCATAGCCTCACCTAGAGAATATTGGTTTTCGAACTGATACTTACAACAATTTGTAGAAATATGATCTAAAAGGGGGCTAATTTTGAAGTAGCGGTCTTTCGTTTCAGAAGATGCTTCTAAACTACCATTGAAATGGATGAGTGTTCTCAGTTTTTGAAATTTTTTTTATGAACATAACATCAGCCTCCTAAGGAATTCTTGAAAAAAAATGGCCCAATAGTCTTTTATTGCTGGCAGTTGTATTACTCCAATAAAAATCAAAATGTTTAACTGTTTAGTTAGCACTTGACAAATATGAGGCTCAGCATCTTTATCTGAGTCTGCGGTAATTTCATTTATATTGATGTTTTTAATTTCTTCATTATACTTTTCCGTGTCAGACAAATCGGAGAAATCAGGCCAACTACAGAAATTCAGTTTCCTTGTGGAAAACAAATATTATTATAAGTGAATGTAAAGATTAGCAGCTGGAACTTAACGACAAGTTCATCGGACTTGTTGATAAATAAGTTAATAGTGATAACTGAATATTAAAGTGATAAGTGAACCAAATAAGTTGATACACATTTTTTAAACCAGGAACATAAATATTATTAGCAACATTTTTATTAGAAACATTGCTATCTGTAATCATTCCGTAAAAAATGTCATATATTTTTATCCCTCTTCTGTTCAAATAAAATCTAAACTCCAATTTAAATTCTCGTTAGTTTTTTAATGTTTTTTTCGAAAGTATTTTTGCGAATTACATTTTATTTCTCCGGTCCAAAAAATAACAGATAGCCTTCGGCAGAAGAATGATTTGCACACCCCTGGGTAGGTACATTGTTCAGCATTTTATGAGTAGACTGTTTAGTGGGTCCTCCTCAGGGAAATGGAGTTAAACGATAAAACGCCACCAACCATCATGAGAGTAAACCTTACAGGACCGAATTTTCAAAATACCAAATTGTCGGATTTGTCGTCCTTGGTGAATAAAACTTTTATTATTTCATTATATTTAATTGTTTAAGTATAATAAATATAATAAAATAATAATAAAAAACATTTATATAACATTAAATTATGGCTCGCTCATCTTTCTAGATTTTAAAAAAGCATTTGACATATTACGAAACAGCTTAACTTTATTACTAGCTGGATTTAGGTAGCTTATAAGTTCGTATAGTCCTATAAGACTACTAGTAATTAGAACGATGTCGTCTACAAATCTTAGATGGCTAAGGTATTATCCACCGATGGATAGGCCTGTGTTTTTCCAGTTCATTTTGCTGAATATATTTTCTAGAGTGGCAATGAAGAGCTTTGGCAATATTGCGTCGCTTTATCAAACGTCTCTGGTATGTCAAATTCTGGAGTTTTTTATAAATTTTTACCTTAGCTTTGCGTTTGTTAACGCCTTGATTAGTCAACGCTTCTATTACCATTATAAAACCTTGGGACATATAGAATTGAAAGCATTCTTCTCAAAATGTATGAAGGAAAACGCTAGCGATATTTCATATTCTTCAGCTCTACTCATTGGTTTTCCAATCGTATGGATATGATTCAGGGTAATAAATCCACTTTTAAAGCCAGCTTGCTCTCTTGTTAATGATATTTGTAAATATCTTGTGTATGATTGGTAGTAGAGTTATAAATCTCTAGTTTTAATATCCTCTTTGCTACTACTGGTTTTCATTTTTGTAACTGTCGATACTACTTTTTCCGAAAGGACTTCTGGTACATCTTTTTAATTACTGATCGCTTCTTTGGCTTCTTTGTTTCAGTGGCTTTGTATAGTTTGCTGTCAAATTTAGTCACGAGTTATATTATTTTATTTATGTCTTTAAATCTGGTGTTTGCTTTTGTTAGAGCCATCATTTGCTTCTTCCCAATGATTAATGCTTTTCTTGATTTCTTATAGTTTTTTTCTGTTTTTGATTGTATTTTTTAACAGTCTTGCAATGTTGCAATGTATTTTCTTCCTTAATACGTTTTCTTATTGTGTTACAAAGTTCTGTGTATTTATTCTTGGTATGTTGCTACTACTACTACTACTTGTCGGTTTATAACGTTCTCCGACCTTTTTCGACTTCCAATCGCCACTTAGTCCGGTTGTTCCATAGGTCTTCTTCTATGGCCCTCTCTCTCAGTTCTTTATTTATTCCTTCGCTCCAACTTTTTCTTAGTCTGCCTCGTTTTCTCTTTCCGTCTGGTTGCCACTTTAATACTTCTTTTGGTATTCGTTTTTCATCCATTCTCTGTATGTGTCCGAACCAGATAAGTTGTTTTGTTGTTAGGTCATCTGTGATTGTTCGTTTAATTCCCATTATTGCTCTAATGCGTTCGTTGGTAATCCTTTTTCTACTAGATCTTTTTACAGCTCTTCTCCAAAAATCCATTTCCGTCGCTTTCGGCATTCCCACTGTTCTTTCTTTCAGTGGTCGTACCTTACAGCTGTACCAACTGATACTTTTTACTATAGTCTCACATATCCTCTTTTTATTTTCTTTGCTGATGGATTGCTCCCATAAAATGCTGTTTAACATTGTAATGGCTTTTCTCCCTGACATATTTCTCTCTCGTATGGCTTTGTCTATTGTTCTATCTTGTGAAATGGTGATACCTAGATATTTGTAGTCATAGCAGTGCTTTATCGTGGTGTTATCGTCTAATATGAGATCTTTTCGTTCTACTTCAATGCACAGGTATTCGGTTTTCTTTTGATTTACTTCCAGACCCCATAATTCCTTCACTTTTCAATTAATTTTCGTGCCATATAGTTTAAATCGTTATAATCTTGAGCCATTATTACTTGATCGTCTGCAAAGTTGAGCGTATATACCATAGTGTTGGTGAGCGGTATCCCCATTCTCCTGCATTTTTGTTTCTATCTTTTTAAAGCACTTTCGAGGTATATTTTAAATAAAATATGTCCCGGCTTTTATTTTTGTTATTGGTTGGTTGTATAGCACTTTGACGGCTTTTATTAATTCTATATTAATATTCGCGCTTTTCATTGATTGCCACAGCTTATTCAGTGGAACGCTGTCGTAGGCTTTTCGAAGGTCGACGAACACATATAAATCTCTTGATTCCGTGCCATCTTTTTTTCTATTATCTGGGTTAAGGAGAAAATGTGGTCAGTAGTGGATCGACCCGTACGAAATACTACTTGTTCTTCTGCTTTGTAATCTAAGTATTCTTTCTCGATTCGGTTCTTTAAAACCTTTTCATATATTCTACTTATAGATCCGGTTACTGCTATTCCTCGGTAATTTTCACAATTATTTTTATCTCCCTTTTTATGTATAGTACTGAGGTATGATATTTTCCATTCCGTAGGGATTTCGCTTGTGTTTATGCATTCTTGAAATAGTTGTCGAAGACATTCGTACAATTTGTTCGTTCAGTACTTAAACAATTCTCCGGGTATATCCCCTGGTCCGGGTGCTTTGTTCCTCTTCGGCTGTTTAGACACATTTTTAATTTCTTCTGTTGTTCATCTTATTGGCGAGCCGACTATTGAAATTCTATCTTGGTTTTGATTTCTGTGTTCTTGAAATTCGACTCTATTCTCTACCAAAAGTCCTTTGAAATACTCTTCCCAGTCTTCGGGTTTTATGCCCTGTATTACTTCTTTATTCTTTTCTTTTCCCAATTTTTTTTATCAGTTTCCAACTTTCTGTGCTTCTGGTTCCTCCTAGATAAGTATTTATTCGCTGGCAGTTTCTTTCTCAAGACTCTTTCTTCTTCTGAGAGATTTTATTTCGTACTTTTGCTTATATTTCTTTACTTTTTATTTTGTCTTGTAATGATTTAGAGCTTAAACATTGTTGGTATAGTTGTCTTTTACATTTTATTTCTTCCTCTATTTTGTTATCCCACCGGTATGGTTTGTTTACCTTAGGTTTTATGTAGTATCCCATTGCTTTAAATGCTGCTTCGTGTAAACATTTTTTATATGTTCATATAACTAGTCGATATTCTTAGGGGCGAGAATTTGTAGCTTCTCATTCAATCTATTTTTGAATAAGTCTTGGATACTTTCTTCATTATAGGCTTTTGATGTTGTATCTTCTTTTCTGTATCTTTTCTGCCTTGTTTATGTCTATATGCATTTCTCTCTGTTGTCTTCGGATTGGAAAGTGTATTTTTAAACGTAATAAATAGTGATCGGTACCGCATGTTGCGTTTCTCTGGACTCTAACATCTTGTACTCTCAGTCGAGTTTTTTGTAATATAATCGATTATTGATTTTATGTTTCGTGTTTTTTGAATTCATGTATAGCTGTGTATCAGTTTATGTAAAAAGTATCCATTTAAGATTCTGAGTTGATTCTGGTTGCATAAATCTTTGACTCTTTCACCATTGTTGTTCGTGGTGTCTTCTCTCCGTATTTTTCTACTATTTCATTCGCATATTTTCTTTCTACTCTACTGTTAATATCCCCTATTAATATTATTTCCCGCGATTGACGTATTTGCGATATTTCCTCTTAGAGCTGTTCAAAAAATGCGTTTTTTACGTTGGCTAGTGCGTCGTTATTTATTGCGCATACGCCCATGATTGTTAGTTTATAGCCATGAAGACACATTATTTACTTTAATTATTCTTTCATTTATGGCTTCCCAGGTTGTTATGAACTTTCTTAGTCTTCTGTGAATCATTAAAGAAATTCCCTGTTGAACTCTACATTCTTTTGGTACTCCACTATAGAAATGGTCATATTTTCCTAGATTTTCAGAGCCTGCTATGTCTATTTTTTGTTCTGTTAATTCATGTAAAACTTCATTGAGTTTTTTTGATATACCTTGAACGTTCCATGTACCAAAAAATCGTGTCCTTTTTCGAAGCTTATGTCGTCTTTGTTGTGCCGTCCTATCCCGAGGCGTGTGATTGGGTTTTTTAACTTTTTTATGTTTTTTACAAGTACTGGGGAGTTAGCCCAATGCCTTGGTATGTTGCTACTTACTTTTATTCTTCTTCTTTGTTTTAGTAATTTTGGTTTTATTAGACAGTGTTTTATGTTCGTTTTGTTGTTGCGTGCCTCCGATTTCTTTGGCACTATCAATGATGATTTCCATTAATTAAGAGCTCCCGAGTTAATCCTGTAATCTTTCATCAATTGTCCTTTGGTACTGTTCTGAGTTTTCTTTTAGATTTTTAATATTTATTTCAGTTACTTTTGGTTATTTGATTAATTTTATTCTTTCCAGTTTTGGATCTATAACAATTTTTGCTCTGATTGGTCAATGGTCGCTGCCTGTTTGAAATTTATATATTACACTGACACACACACATATATTTATATATATATATATATATATATATATATATATATATATATATATATATATATATATATATATATATATATATATATATTGTTATGGATCAGTTTATCGATCAGAAATAGAATAAAGAGTTTTTTTATTATTTTAATATACCGCGGGCATATAAGTTAAAATACAACCCTGTACTTATTTGTAATAAACCATAAGAGAAAACATTGTTCCGTGAAAGACTGAGTGAATAGTGAAAGGACAATGGAACCCGTATAATTATAGATTTAAGGAATAAACTTTGTAATTGTATTTTGCTGTAGACATTTTTCGAAAGTAAATAAGAATTAGATTTAGATATGAGATAACAAGAATTTGAAAACTTATTTCTGTTGAAAAAGGTAAAATTGTTAATGGTTTCTGAAAAGTAATTTGAGTGAAAGTAGTTTATTTGTTTTAAATATCATGTTGGAAATTTTCTAAATCGAAAATAAGTGGGAAAAATGAATGCTTATGATTGGTTAAAAACGAATGGTGGAAATGAGAGAGTTGAGAAGGTTGTCTGGAGAGATTGAAAAGATTATTATGTTACCGGCAGACCAGAAGAGAAGACGTGTTTTCGTGTAGTCAATCTGAGTGCCAGTGTTTTCGTTTGTTAGTGAAAAAGGTGGAAGCTGAGAGCAGATCAAAATCGAGAAGATTAATACCTCTTTTGAGTCTGCATAGTCCACGAGATATAATTGAGAAAGAAAGGAGAATATGTGAGTAAAGAGTACCGGTCAAAAGAGGATTGGGCTTGTGTTTTTTCGGAGGAGTAGTTTGCTGGTATGCGGTTTGGATCGATGCTGAGAACGGGAAAGATTTGATGGTAGCCGGCCATAATCAATCAAGGAAAGAACTGTGGTTTGATCGAGAGGAGACATCATTGGTGTAAAAAAATAAAGGTCAGTGAAATAATTTGAATCTAAGATATTCTAAAGATAAAATCAAATATAAGCATACGAACTAAGATTCCAAGTTTCAAAGAGTTATTTTTTTGTGAATAAATTATATTTTTATATGGTCATTTTTTTTTAGTAGATATTATTATAAAACAGATCAATAGATAGTTTGTAATTAAAATTAAATTTAGAGTATAGGAGTTTGTTGGGAAAGATAATTGCCCACAAAAGTTATTTATTAATATTCATCGTATTGCTTATTGAAAATAAATAATAATTTGTGTGCATATTTATGTTGTTTTAATGTTAGTTCCGTTTCCTGTTCTATCCCGATTATGAGCAACTAGGAGATACTGAACCCACTAGAAGAGATATATAAAGTAAACTGATTAAAGTAAAATTAAAATCAGGCACCCTGAGAAATTTTAATAGTAATTGATTTGTATGACTCTGCATAAATTAGTGAATTAATTAATTAAATAATGGGAATAAATTAGTGTTAATTAATAATAAAACATCATAAAGCAGATCCCAACAATATATATAATAAAGAATTTTTGTGTATTTAATTCACACACAACATCAGTTTATCTAGAAAATTATTTAAATAAGCAAACATTCATAAATATAATCAATTTGCAAAATTTTATCACCTTCCAGAAGATATGCATCAATAATATAATGAAAGTGAAGAAAATAGCTTAATGTATGAACCATATAGATTAAAAAATAGAAGTCGTCCAGTTTGAGTTATCAAAAACAGAACTCAAAAGTCAGTTTTGTAAAAGTTAAAAAGAGTTCAGAGAAGAGAAATATTAAAAACTTTAGTGTAAAAAACAGAGCAAAAAAATTTTATCTAATATGGAAGACAAACAAAGTTTCCATTTATTTTTAACCAGCCAATTTATATTTACTTCTAGGTAACATTATTTAATTCACATAAGCAATTCATTCTAAGCAATAAGTGACACAGTTTTCAGAAAGGCACAGTTCGATCACTTCAAAAGTTGTATACAAGGAGATCAAAGAATTCAACAGGTATTCATTTGAAAGTGTGTTAACAGCTTATTAATGGAACAGTACAAATAAGAGTATACCCGAAAACCAAGAGTGACATCTTAAAAAAGATGTTTGATAATATTTTTTTTGTTTTAGAGGAATTATTCAGTTTTAGTGCATAAACATATAAGAACCAGTCTTCATTACTCTAGCATTTCTGTATCTAATCTGATTTTCAAACTCATATTTTGCATTATATTGGTTAAAGCATATTATATTCGTAAAAAATAGAGACTACATAAAATCGTCACAAAATACAAGAAAATTAGTTAGAGAGATACAAAATCCTATTGAACATACCATTAAGTAGACTAACGCCTTTTGCAGAAAATTTCAAAAGATAATACCAAACTCATACATTTCCTACAAGTATATGACAGAATTAAAAGAAATCAGATATGGAACTTAATGGCAGAACTTTAAGTTTCGAAAAAACATTTCCAGCTCGGTAAAATATCTGTAAATGACTATAGATTCAGAGTACGAATAGATAACAAATCTCTTAGAATCGATTAAAAAAACAGTGTTCTGAAACACGGAAACACGTTATCACCTCTATTTTTAAATAATCCTGGAGGATGAAGTACTAACAGCCTAAATTAGAACAGAACCATTGACAGTAAATGAACTAAAATTACTACCAGCATATGCAGATGACATTGACATTAAGGGAAACACAGTTACCAATGTAAAGGAAACTTTTAACTAATTAAAGATACATGCAAAAACTGGTCTAAGGGCCAATGAAGAGATAAACAAATGTGCGTTAACCAACAAAAGACACGAGATGAAATATGGAAAAATATTTAACAATAGACCCATATAACGTTGAAAGAGTAGAGAGTTTTAAATATCTCAAAGCGAAAATCACCTCCTATAACGATAACCCGAAAGAGATAAAAGATCTGTAAACACTAAAAAAAGCAATGGAAAGATAGCCCAAATATTTCAAGAGGATTTCAACTTTGGATCCTATCACAATCCAAATACTAACAAATACCGAATGAAAACAAATGCCGAATCCAAACAGATGTTTAGGGCTAGCTATGTATTATATGAGATTAAATTCTAACGACCAAAATAGGCTAGCCATATCCACAGACTTCCTAATAACCGCCTTACTAAGGTAATCTGGAGAAAACCCCGACAAAGAAAAGGCCCTTGATTATCCACGAATGCGATGGAGATATATCGTATGGTCATATTTAAAAGCAAACCTGAGGTTATAATAATACGAGAAAAAAAAAAGATTTTAGAGCCTCTTTAGTATTGTATCATTATGTTGGTACTTGAAACTTCTGTGAGTGCAAATGAAAATGTACAAACAACGAAGATCGCATATATCTTATAAAAAATGTGATTTACACGTATGGATTCGTCGTGAAATTACAATCATTTCGTATTGTTGCGCCAACTCTGAATTTTAATTAATCACGGAGTATATTCGATATAAATAAATCTAGAATCAAATGGATAATATACGTACTTGAGTTAGAGACAGACAAAATATTTTATTAATCGTTAGTTCATAAATCTTCTGCAGGTATTAAGGCGAAGTACCATTACCAAAGTAAATAGTTCCTCTAATCGGCTTAGCTCACGCTAGGTTAACCTGTTGTTAAAAGCGAATAGAATAACAGTATTTATTAATGTCTGCTTTATGAACTTTAAAAATATGATATCCAGAAATTTTAATTACAATTTACGCCGTTAATAACCGAAATTTAGCGTTGGCGCAATAATATGAAATAATTGTAACTTGTGACTAATCTACTCATGTAAATTTTATTGCATTTGAGTGATACTACATTTTTCATAAGAAGTATGCGATATCCTTTACTGACGAAGAGAAAAGTATGATCATGTGTGACCATGTAAACTTTCCATTGGTCATTTAGGTCATATGGTCAATAAACCCGATCCGTTAGAAAGAGATGCAGATATTGCTTTGAGTCAGTTTTCTCTGTCGAACTGAAGAAACCGTCCTGTATTGCAGCACTCAGTCTATTTGTATTATAGTATGTAATTTATACTGACTTTTCCAAGGCATTCGATAAAGTAAATCATACTGTCCTAACCTCTAAACTGTGTAATACAGGCTTACATGGTTGATTATAAAATTAAATGCAAATATGATAGAACTCAAGTTGTAAAAATTAAAATCATAGATGTGTTGCTTGTGTGAGTCCATTTCAAACAGGTAAAAGAAATAAAATAAGACTTACTTACAATCAATTTAATTTTACTACCAAAACGACCGGTTTCGCTTTCTACACTTTGCAAAGCATCTTCAGGTTAAACGGTACAACGTAAATTAAATGCTGAAATCAACTCTTATGCTGAAAAAATAAAGATCAAAAAGGTTATAGTAATTATACCAATATTACCTGTCTGTGTTTATTAATATGCATAAAATTGATTAAGCAGACAATGTGAAAACCTACAAATTGGTAAGAGATAAACTATTGAATTGTAATAAATTAGTAACAAACAAGATAATACTTATATTCCAGTACAAGAAGTTTTAGTTATTGATTCTTGATACATAGTTCAAACTATCCTCTATTGCTGATGTTGGGTGATTTTCGGTTAATGTTGTAACTGTCTGACAATTCAAACAAACAACGAGGAAGTTTATCGAGGGAAGAGATGTCAACAAATGAAATAGGAGTATAGGAGTATGTATATGTTATTGTTTGTTAAATCAAAGTGATGTTTAATATTATTTAAATTACTAAAAGTTATTTATATTTATTAAAGAGATATATTTTTGAAATGTGTGTTAATTTATTGAAATTTATACAGTATAATTTACTGTATAAATTTCAATAAATTAACACACATTTTAAAAATATATCTCTTTAATAAATATAAATACCTTTTAGTAATTTAAATATTATAAAACATCACTTTCATTTAACAAACAATCACATATTCTCCTATACTCCTATTTCATTTGTTAACATCTCTCCCCTCAAGAAACTTCCTCGGGAATTGTCAGACAGTTACAACATTAAGAAGATCACCCAACATCAGCAATACAGGATAGTTTAAACTATGTATTACGAATCAATAATTAAAACTTCTTGTACCGGAATATAAGTAGTATCTTGTTTGTTACTAATTTATTACAATTCAATAGTTTATCTCTTACCAATTTGTGGGCTTTCACATTGTCTGATAAATCAATTTTATGCATATTAATAAACACAGACAGGTAATATTGGCATAATTACTATAACCTTTTTGATCTTTATCTTTATAAGGCAGCACCCTAATATGGGCTTTTTTATAATTTCAGCATCTAATTTACGTTGTACTGTTTGACCTGAAGATGCTTTGCAAAGTGTAGAAAGCGAAACCGGTCGTTTTGGTAGTAAAATTAAATTGATTGTGAGTAAGTCATATTTTATTTCTTTAAACTGTAGTTTTGTAAATCATAATAAAAATTGTTTCTAGCCTAGCAATATTTACATTGCGGGATATTGGGTGATTTTTGACCCTTCGGTAATCAGTAGGACCATTTTTCTTACAATTTTAATAGATCCATGAAGCTCTTAAACGTCATGAAACGTAGCTTCTCTGAATTTTAATAATATTTATTGTCTAAGAAACATCTATTATTCCCTTATTAGATCCGTTTTGGAATGTGGTAGCAAAATCTGGTCTCCGTATTATAGTTGCAAAAAAAATATGTTAGAAAGAGTGCATAGAAATTCTTAACATCTACAGCTTGTCAATTGAGAATATAAAATATAATTTTACGATAAAACGATATAAAATATAATTTTAACAATCTTTATTTAAATTTCCTACTGTTGAAGAAAGTTAAATTTTGCCAGATGTAACTTTTATGTATAAATTAATATGAGAAAGCATTGGTGCTAGTGCTCTTTTGAAAAATGTTTACTTCTGTACTCCCTATAGAAATATCAGATTAAAAGACTTATTTTATTTAGAAATTCATTATCGAACTTATACTGCAAATAAACACATACATAATTGTAAAAAATCAAACAAATTTAATGCTAACAATTTTTTTTTCATTTTCACTAAATACTATTAAGAATAAGATCAAAAATACTTTTTTTATGAAATGTATTATTATGGGCTGTATTAGTTTAAGTAATATTTAAGGTTAATTGTGAAAAATAGCAAGTCCGTAAATAATCATTACATTTTATTATTATTATTATTACAAAATGCAAATGAGCAATAGAACTGTGCTAATAAAAATTTTCAAACGAAGTGTTGCAACATTTTTCTGGAAATTTAATACTAATATTTTTTTATAATATACGTTAATAGTCACTAATAAACAATTATTATACGTAAGATTTAAAAAAAAAAACAACTATAGAATAGATTGTTCTGTTTACACTTCGAACGGCAACAATGCATTTGGAAATTGTTACGTAGTAAAAATACGATAATCAGTTAGCAATTAGTCGAATTAGCACAGATATACCGTGATATTATGTTCTCGGTCCACGATATATTGTAAATGGAACTAATTCGACATGTGTATTGTGTATGTAGTGTTTATGTAATGCCTAATTGAAACTCTTGTAGTTCTTGTATATTTTATTTTATAAATTAAGAACAATGCATGGGTTATATATTAACATATAGGTGTATTTTCTCGTATGGATCTGATTTCTTTTTTTTTTCATACCTATGTATCATCAAAATGTCTAAGATAGTGTAATTTCCCCAGTTTCCGTTTGACTTTACCAAAATCCCATTTATCAGCATGTATATACCCACGAGTTTCTACTCTCGGTTCCACCTCTAAGTTTCTTACCTTGAGATGGTTTTGATTTTTATCGGTGTTGTATAAAATGGTTTCAATAAATCTAAGCGTATTAGGATCTCTCTTCCAAGCATCAGATTTGATGGGCTTATAACAGTTGTACTATGCAGAGTTCTTGTATAATTTAGTAAGAATTTATTGTGCTGTAACTCCCTTGATTATTATTTACTTTTTGTTCTCGTAAAGCTTGTTTAAATATTTGTACGTATCTCTCTTTCATTCCATTTTGTAGCTGGTTGATATGGTAATAGATTCTATTTTGCAGAATAAATTTTACACTGACTATTTAAGTTTTAATTTACCACTGGTTTAAGTTACACTCAAGGAAACTGTACACCTGGAAATCTCCACAGGATCTGTGGGAAGAATTGTAAGAAATCAGATTGATTACATGCTAGCAAATAAGAGGTATACGAACAGCTGTATATCTGTCAAAACATGCCCGGAGGCAGACATAAATTCTGATCATGTACCAGTTGTAGGTAATTTCAAAGTCAGAATGAAGAAGGTACAACTAAGTCGATGAAGAAGTATGATGTTAGAAAACTGAAAGATCCCAATGTTCGACTGAAGGTGAGTGAAAACTTCAATACAAAGGTGCTAAAATTCAGAAATGCAGAAACTATAGAGGACAGTCTGACCATCATACAAGAAACAGTGCGAGAAATAAAAGAACAACACCTGGAAAAAGATACAAAGAAACTGATATCGTGGATGACCGATGAAATACTTGAACTTATGGATCAGAGAAAAAAGAACAAAAGAAAATCTCAAAGAATATAAGAGAATACATACTATTGTCAGAAGAAAAATAAGAGAAGCCAAAAAGAAACAAAAAACAGAACAATGTCAAAAAATAAAGGAGTATCAGAGTCGATATGAGAACTTCAATGTTCATCGAAAGGTGAAGGAAATAGCTGGAAAGTTTCGAAATAACAGATGATGAAGGCAATATTGCCAAAGAATGGAAAGGCACCGGGACTTGATGAAATTCCTGCAAAACTGTTGAAGCTATTAGATGCAGAACAAATAAAAATAATAACTGAAATATTTTAAATATACAAGGCACGAAAAATACCAGTAGAGTGGCTCAAATCGGAGTTCGTACCATTGCCCAAAAAACCAGGAGCAAACGTCTGTGATGATTATAGGATCATAAGCCTAATGAGCCATCTGCTGAAGCTGTTTTTAAAAGTCATTGACCAAAGAATTTACCGGAAATGCGATTTACAAATTGCGCCCAATCATTGGCACTAGTCAGGCATGAACAAATGATGAATGAAGTGCTGAAGAGGACAGGACGGAAAAGACTTAAAAATAATAGCTAACCTGTATTAGATTCAATCAGCGGTGCTCCCAAGGGTGCATCTTTTCACTACTAATATTCAATCTATAATCAGAGCATATTTTGAAGAGGCTCTAAAAGATATTGATGAAGGTATTTCAATAAATAGAGTCAAGCTCAATAACCTGCGGTATGCAGATGATACAATAGTGTTTTTCAATACCATAAAAGGGCTGTAAAACTTAATGAACAAAATAACGGAAACCAGTAGAAGATATGGACTGGATATAAACACCAGCAAAACTAAGTTAATGATCATCAGCAAGGAAAACATAACTCGAGCAAATCTGTATGTGAACCAAATGAAAATTGAACGTGTCTTACAATACAACTACTTGGGAACTATAATCAATGAATCATAGGACAACACCCAAGAGATTAAATGTCGCAAAATTTTGAATAGTAAGTTTAAAGTAGTTTTACTATGAGTTTATAAAAGGTCCGGCAAAATTTACACGAACTCTCTTAAAAGGAGTTTCAGGTGTCTCCCATGAGTCTACTGCGATTTTTTCTGAATTATTTTTGATTTTATTGCAGTATGTACAATTTTTGTACATATCCCCATGCCCTTAGAAATTCCTGGCCACCAGCAATATATTCTCCCCTCCACTTGTTTCGGCGTAAGGGGGCGTGTTGTCGTTTGTAGTAGCTTTTCTTTCTTCGTGTTTTGCGGAAAGGGTTTTTGTGGATTTTAATATTGGTATCCAGGTTTTGTTGATTTTTTATCCTTCTTCTATCCGATTAAAATTATTTCAGTGCTTATATATCTCCACCGCTTCCCGATATAACCGTGGGTAGTACTGTGATGTTTTATCCAGCATCTGCGTTTCATCAAATATTATCCCATGTTCTCCGCTTCCCAAAGCGTGTTCGGCAACGGTAGATTTTTCGGTATGTCCTAAACGACGGTTATTTGTACACTCTAAAAACAGTATATTTAAAAAGGAATCAAAGAAAACTAGCTTAATATTCATTTTTATTACAATTTTAAGTTTTTTACACATAAATTGAATAAGCAAAAACATTGGTGAGGAAATATAAAAAAATCATGTACAGATTATTCATTTTCACTTTTTCTTTTGACATGATGATACTTTGTTTTTCTTCTGACACAATGATTTGATTTTCTTCTGAGACGATGATTCTTCTTTCTGATCATCTAAAGATTTTCTTGTTGTGTTTATATTACTTCTTTTGCCACATCGAGTGTCACCTTTTGGTATATCCTCAAAGTATTTGTGATGGTACACGGGAATAACTCTGACCTTCCACAGGTCCATGAGATATTTGTGTTTAGTGACTGTTATGGGCAACCGACTGCTGTACGCCTTAGGGAGTAAGTCAATTGTAGAAGGCCTTCCCACATTTTTCAGGATTTTGATTTCTTGAAAACTTTTGTCATTGTATTCGTACTTAAAAAAAAATAGAATCAGGTTTATCTTTCAAGAACCTGAACCATTTGATTTTTTTCCAGCTGACTAAGTCCCCAGTGACAGTTTCATACCTTATTTTTTTTTTGTTGGTTTGAGCCATTTCCTTCCAATCTATGAAAGATGTGTTATCCAAATAAACAATGTTGTAAGGCTTTGGTGTTTTCTTGCAGTCTGACAAACAACATGCCATTCTGAAGGTACATTAATTTGTACATTCTTTGCTTCCCTTTCAGTTGTTGAATGCATCGAATCACCTTCTTGCTAAGAGTGCTCTGATTCATAAAATACGTGATCGATTACTTTACAATTCGTACATCTGACAGCATGTAACAATGCAGTTGCAAAATACTTATTTATTTTCTGCCCACCACAGCGATCGCTCATTGGGAAGAATTCTTCAATTTTGGATGATTTGCTATGTAACTAATAAAGAGGTTCCTATTTCATTAGCACCTCTATTCCCTTCGGTCTCGTCCCATAGGTTGCAAGTTCCTTCTTTAGTCACCAGATCGAATATGGTATGGTCAAATACAGCAAGTTTTTGTTTGTAAAATATCAAGGATACCTCGCCCTTAGGACATTCTAGCAGAGCTTGAAGGTCAAAGTTTATGACAGCTTTCTTTTCAATCGTATTTTCACTGTCTCTCACTTTTTGTGTTTTAAGTTCACGGGCTGTTTCTTTGTTCTTCAAATGTCTTTTATATTCATCTCCCCTTGAGTGAGTAGTAATGATTACAAGTACTGCATTAATCCTTATTAGGCTTTTAAAAGCGCAAGTGTCCATAGGAGTAGAAATAGGCTTTGTATATGGATTTGAAAACAAGTTTTAACAATGCTTTTTTATTGTTTGAATCTAGTTTTTCATTTTCTTTAGTGGGTTTGAGTTATCTTTATACATTATTTAACTTTTCAACATTGAGTTGTGCAGAAAGGTAGAGTTTATTACTGGACTTTCTGCAGTAGTGTGATTCTAATTTTATTATGGATTGAATATGCTGACGGGCATGTTTTTCAATCCCGGCTGGTATTTTTTTCACAGTCGAGGCTTTCCGTCTTTGAGTCAATATAATTACAGCAACGCTTCTTTTTTCCAGACAGGTCCGAACAAATTTTTCTGTTACGGACAAAACTGACAGAAAAAATAAACTCTGTGAGTGCAAACGAAAATGTACAAACAACAGAGATCGCACATATCTTATAAAAAATGTGACTCAAATGCAATAAAATTTACACGAATGGATTCGTCTTGAAATTGCAATCATTTCGTATTATTGCGCCAACTCTGAATTTTAATTAATCTGACAGAAAAAATAAACGACAAACACGAACGTGCTCTATGTGTTTCTCTAGATGCTAGTGAAGACTGCGTTTTTTCTGGATGCAGGATTATCTCGTCGTCTACTAGGTTCACTTTCAACTACATGATTAGCAACCAACTGTCATTGTGGGTCCTGACAACGGTCATCTTCTCCCATTTTCCAAAACTAGAAGAAAATGTCATTTTTTTCAGATTTGAAAAATTTGTCACTACACTTAAGAAAGCATTTAGTACACACAAAATTTTGCCTTTCTTTCTTTTTCACTTCGTTTTCCTTTACATTTCTGTAGGTTTTACTAGCACTCCTTAAACAATTTTTTCTTCTCGTTTCTTTTTAGTTGTAGCCTTATTCGTGTTGTCAGTCTTCTTTTTTTTTTTATTAAATGTTCAGTATTATTTGTCAAACTCAAAGCATCATCAGATTCTAAAAGCTCCAAAATTATGTGACGCTTCGATATGTGCTGTCTCAAAACCTTTTTGTTTTCAAAAATGATGTTGCAATGGTAGCACATGAACCCCTGTCTAACATAATTTTTGTCATTTTCTTGATTTGGGGGTGTTCCTAAACACGACTGAATATAAGTATCAGGGGATTCGCCTATTGCGTTGGAGGTGATTGTTGGGTCAGTTAAATCTGGATGATTTAATGTTAGTTCTTTAGATAATAGGTAATCGATGATATCATAGTTTTTGTCATTTACTTGATTTAGAAGTGTTACTAAGAATGACTGAATATTAGTATCAGGGGACTCGCCTTTTGCGTCGTAGGTGATTATTTAGATAGTAGGTCATCGATGACTTTGGATGTTCCAGCTAAAATATTCACAATGTTTTCTACGCATGACGATAGCATAAATTGCTTATTTTTCTCGATGAATGATGGGCTTGCCGGTTAAAGTGGCTATAGTTTTACGTAATCTTGTATACACTCTTCATTAAAATCTAATTGGCCTAGCTCTTCTTCTGGTATTTTGGCACTTACTTGCATGTTTGTGTCATTACCGTGGTCAAACTCACTGTTCTGAACCTGACATGAAGAGACATGATTTTTTGAGAACGTGATTGAAACATTTACCCCCTGAAATAAAACAAAAACGTAAATGTATGGTTTCGATAGTATATAATGTATCTAGATTTAATAAACTAGATTTAAACACTTTCCCTACAATGGAAAGTTACTTCTATTGTAAGTTATAAAACGTAAAGAGTTTATGCCTAGTTAAAAATACACAGCCCATAGTGTGAAATTAAAAGTTATCTGGCATTATTTGGTATTCCCATAAACATACCAAGGTACTACAGTACAATACTAACAGCCGAATAATTATTTTTGTGCTGTAAGCACGAGTTTTTAACGAATTATAGGCGTACTAACATTTGAAAACACTACAGAAACTGATACTTCGACGTAGATTGGGGATATTAGAGATACTATTTGTAAACAAAGAGTTCAAAAAACCGTTATTAGGGATATATTCCAAGGTTAGTTCACACAGTTGTGGCTTTGATAGTAATACAAAATTTAAGCTTATGCAAGATGTTGCAATAATTTATTGGTACTTACCAAGGTAATACACTCAAAAGTGAAATATTAATACATAAATTACACAGAAAAATATATAAACAATTAAGTAAACATATTTTATATCTACACCACCACTCAGTTTTTGTTGAAAATCTTTCAGAGCTAACCTCAAAACAAAACAGCTGACAACAAAAGCCGGTAACCTGATCTAGCATCAGTGCTACCAACCAAAGGCCTAATTGTTAGCCTAGTAAAAGAGTGGACTATAACAATAGGATTTTAAAATAAAATTCGCATGTTCCCTTCTTACCTGCATGTTCGCCCTATTTACATGATACAAATAATTGTTAAGAATCAAAAGTAAGAAAGGCGAATGGGCCCATTCGCCTATTTGACATACCTGCTTGAAATTACATCCGCCATTTTTTCACTTGAGGTTTCTATGGAAACCATTGCTCATACAAGTTCGCCATTTTTACATTATAGTTCATCCCAAACCCTTCATTCAGTGCGTCATAGTTGATCGAATTCTGTCTAACACATTAAGCTAGATGTGACAGAAAAAAACGTGAGTCTGTGATTATTATACATAGAACTTAGAAAATTATTTATCGTAAAGCTAATTCTACTTACGGATGTATAACTGGTTGGAGTTTAGAATACGCTAAATAGATATCCAATCAATGATGCGCATAAATATAATTTGACGCAGATTGTCTCGATCGTGACAGTACTTTCACAATGTCAACTGATAAAATGATAATTGTCATTCCAGGTTAGTATTATCAGACATTTTACAGTGAAAATTTAGTTTTGTATTTTATTGTCATAAAAATATCTTAAATATGCCAAGACATAATGGGAAAGAACAAAGACTAATATTAAGGTTATTAAATTATTTTCAATTAGAAAAAGGGAGATTACGATCCTGCAATTGTCAAATTTAACTAAAATGTCATACAATAATTCTCGACATTCTTAAAATCCTATATGACGTCAAAATTAGTGACGCACTAAGAGAAGGGTTTGGGACAGACTGTAACTGTTTGTAGCTCCCAATATCCACATCACAAATCGGCTGAAACATCAAAAACGTAAAAATAGCGGATTCGCCCCTATTACATAACACTGACGCTGTGTAAAACCAACAACATCTAATCACTTTTTGCAATATGTAACTAACTTTAAATCAGTATTTTGTAATTTTAATTTAGGAAAATATGAAATCAATGATATTTAATAATTTAACAACTGCACCCGAATCTATTTTAAAAGATCGACGTACCTTGTTGTCTTCAGCTAAAATTGAAAATATTTTCCTGTAGTATAAATGATCTGAATAAATATTGAAAAGTTCTTCTACTTGATCTACCTGATTTGAACTTTTACTTTTCTCGCCTACTTTGCTTAGATGACCTCCTCGTCTACATTTGCTACAGACTAAATTTGTTTTATTACATTTATTCGCAACATGTTGTGAAGATCCGCATCTAAAACAAAATATATATTTTTAGTTTGGTTAGTATGAATACCATTTATTTTCACATTTGCAGGTTGTATGTGTCCTTGTTTATTCTTTCTTGACACTAGAAACTTTATTGGCATGCATATTTGATTTCTGTAATTGAGTTGCATATCTGGTTGATGTCTTCAGGCTAATAGCTAACATATACTGCTTTCTCATTTGTAAGATTCATGTATTCTAAGTGTCTTCTTTGGATATTTTCGTTTCTCAGACCAAATACAAATTGATTTCTTAGGGCTTTGTACAACCCCTACTTGTATACACCATTGAAAAGACTATAAAAAATACTATCCAATGGTACGATATGGTATGGTGTCATAATTATACAGGGTGAAGCAATTATTGTGAAACTTTGGCTTAAATGGAAAATTTAATGAGGTTTTTGTTGATTCTGTTGATGACCCTGTATAATTATTGTTTAATAATTATACAGGGTGTTAATATCAGCCAGCTTACTATACCGAAGACATACAAATCCGACGAGGAGTGAGACAGGGTTGCGTCTTATCACCGCTACTCTTTAATTTGTATTCGGAGTCTATATTCAGAGAAGCATTAGACGAGGTCCACGGCGGAATTAAGATTAACGGAATCAGCATAGACAACATCAGATATGCTGATGATACCGTCTTAATAGCAAGCAACGCACAAGAACTACAAAATATAATAAATGCGGTAGTTCACCACAGCGAAATGTTCGGTTTACGTTTCCAAAACTAAAACTTTAGTATTTTCAAAGACACCAATAAACGTACAGGTGTATGCCAAGGGTCAAATAATAGAACAGGTAAATTTCATAAAATATTTGGGAACAAATATCAATAGTCAGTGTAATCCAAAAAAAGATTTCCTATCAAGAATCGAACAAGCAAGGAAAACATTCATGAGCATTAAAACATTTTTTACAAGATCAGACCTTAGTCTACAGCTTAGAATCCGAATGATCAGATGTTACGTTTTTTCTGTCTTACTGTATGGCTGTGAAAGTTGAACAATGAACTCTGAAATAGAAAAAAGAATAGATGCCTTTGAGATGTATATATACAGACGAATGTTGTGGATTCCATGGGTACAAAAAGTTACTAATGTTAAGGTACTTCGTCGCATGTGTAAACAAAAAGAATTACTAAGAATAATAAATGAGAGGAAAATGCAATACTTGGGTCATGTGCTGAGAGGCGACAGATATGAATTACTTCAAGTTATACTGGAAGAAAAAGTACAGGGCAAAAGATCAGTAGGAAGACGCCAGAACTCGTGGCTGAAAGACCTGAGGAGATGGTTCGACCGCTCATCCGCAGAGATCTTTCGCGCAGCAGTTTCCAAAACTACAATTGCCATTTGGATCGCCAACCTTCGAAAGGAGACGGCGCAATGAGAAGAGGCTTACTATGACTTTTATATTTGTAATGCTATCTCCCGAACTATTATTTTTAATGAGAAGTGCCCATCGGAATTTTTTTTTGTTAAATAAAAACTTAATTTGCTGTTTTTAAAAAACAAGTTAAAAACATCTTTTTTATGAGTTCTGTTAGATTCAATAATTTTTGGTTTATTTGAGAATTTCAAATGTCATTAATTTTCATCATTTGTACGATCGGTACTGTCATTCAGCTGTAGTTGTCACGATTGTTTACCAGATTTACCTGAACGCGTGGAGATCATTTTCATAGCAGGACTTTAGCATAAGTTGGTTAAAAAGGTGTTGAAATTACATTAGTTTCAACCGTACAAAACACAAATTCTTCAAGAAGTAGGCGATGATGATCCAGACCAACGAATTGAGTTTTGTGAACTCAGGACTGAAAGAATTCGCGCTGAACTGAGAATGTTAAAAAATATTTGTTTACTGATGAATATACTTTTATGCAGAATGGTAATGTAAATAAACAAAACTGTCTGTACTGGAGTGATGCGAACCCGC
The DNA here is from genome assembly GCF_040954645.1 of Diabrotica undecimpunctata. Lineage (NCBI taxonomy): Eukaryota > Metazoa > Arthropoda > Insecta > Coleoptera > Chrysomelidae > Diabrotica > Diabrotica undecimpunctata. Next base: position 135,172,580 of record NC_092803.1, on the reverse strand, counting down.
ATCGATTCAGAGAATATCAGTCACACTCAATATCCTAAAGAACTGAATGTTTTGGCAGGAATATTAGGCGATGCTATAATTGGCTTATGTTCATACCAGGCAATTTATGTGGCGACAGTTGGACAGCTGGAAAACACCATTAAACCTTTAATTGTCTATGACTTAGAGAACCAAAGGGACGATCAAAGCAACCTAGCTCTAGACGAAGATTTGCTGCACTTTTAACAAGACGGAGCACCTCCTCACTATGCAGCTTCAGTTAAGCACTGGTTGTATACTAATGATCTAAAAAGATGGATTTGAAGGAGATGTCCTACTGAGTGGCCACCGACGTCACCAGACTTACCGCAATCTGACTTTTGAAGTTATACTTCTATACGCGCGCTCCACGTTGGAAATTTGTACGGGAGTGAATCGGTGAAATCATTACATATGTAAGATAATGAGTACGAGAGAGACAGAAGATATATTTTCTTTCTCTTTCTCTCTTGAGAATAAAAATGTTCCTTTTGTATATATATTTAATATTATATATAATATATATATATATATATATATATATATATATATATATATATATATATATATATATATATATATATATATATATATATATATATATATAATATAATATATAAAATATTATTGTTTATGTGATATGTTTTGTATTAATTATTAAATGTTTATAATTATTTTAGTCTTTTGTATTTCAAAATAATAATCTCAATAAATCACTGAATAACCGAGAACTGTCAATTTTGAAATACGTTTGTTCCATGTCTAATTGGCAAATGTTTTACGTGTTTGGTTCATACGCTGGTGTATGTGAGTTCGAATCCCAATATGAATTTACTTTTTTATTTTTGAAATATTTAAAAACCCCACGTTCATTTTATTAAATATATGTAATAAACGCAAAAATGCTAAATTTTAAAATAAAATGAAAATTTACATAATCCGAGTTGTTGGTTTTTGAAGTTTCCTTCTATACGCGCGTTCGACTTTGGAAATTTGCACGGGAGTGAATCGGAAATTTGCACCGGCAAATTTGCACCGGCGTAACAAGCCTCGTTAGGCATGTTAAATTATGAATTAAAACTTGTAAATATCTCAAGAAAGTTCAAATGTGTACTTATATACACAACAAACAACAATTAAATATTGTATTTGTCAATGTCAGATAAATTGACAGTTGTATTACCAAACAATATTTTTTTTAATATTATCATGGTAAATTAAACATATGCTTAAGTAAGTTATGTATATTGTCATTTTTAAATACTTATGAATATTGCATTTTAATTTGTATTGTATTATTATATTGAATTATGTTGCAGTGTATTGTATTGTATTTTTATATTAATAACAAAATAAACAACGAATTTTACTGCAGAGTATGTGTAAAAAAAAATTTTGCATTCAACTCCTTTTATACATATGAAAATAAAAATATATAGTTTGATTAAATTAAATATTGATTAAATCCTTCTTTTACTTACTCTACTCCTATTACAGGTCAAATGTTTATATACAGCAAACGATGCACCATATACCTGTATACCTAATTCTTTTTCTCTTTCTGCTCTCTCTTACCTATAACATTAGATATGTAATGATTATGCAGATTAACTCCCATATAAATTTTTAACGACGAACGCTTGTACAGAAGTATAACTTCTACCGGCAGTCCCACTGGACTGCCACACCCGTTTTTTTTTCTATGATGTTACCTCAGGTCAGTTGTTTATAAAACTAAATTTGCGTCACTTGGGGAATTTCGAGAAAGAGAAAAACATTTGCCAAAGTTTGTGCAGAATTTGAAAATAGGCTGTATTATTGTTTACAAAACAACGGAACCCACTTTAAACATTTCCTTAATTGACATTTTTAATAATTTGTGGTTCAACAGAAACCTCATTAAATTTTCCGTTTAAGCCTAAGTTTCACAAATATTGATTCTACCTATATAATTATTATTTATAACATTGGCCAGCATATTTTATAGTCTTTTTAATGATGTATCACAAGTAGGGGTTTGCAATTTAAACTTTTTTGGTTGTGATGGGTGGGGCCTAGGGGTTTGATGTGGCTTAGATTTCTTTCGTGTCATATTAGTTCGTTCCCTCTTAGTATCCTAGAAACGATTTTAAACATTTTTTGATATCAGCTTTTGTTCGTGAGATACAACCCATTGTAAGTTTTAAAATTGACACACTGTATTCACGTATTATGTATTTCTTTAAAACTACAAAATAAAGGATAAGTGTATATTTTGTAGTATAGGGAAGTCAATAAAAACAAACTGTAAAATCCCAGTAATACGGTAAATATGGATGATAATTTTACCGATTTGTTATATTATTATATATAAAATTTACCAACAATGTAGTTAAAATTAATTATTATTTCAAACACTGTTAAAGTACTTTTGTTTATATTATTTTATCTCAATTTAAACAAACGATTACTAGTAGTTATGTTTATAATTCTGTTTTCAATAATAAACCATTAAAAATAAAGTTAAAAAACTAGTGAAAATAATTTATTCAAAAATCGTGACGAGCAGTCCGGCCCTGAGGTCATCTCCGTAAACCCGCAAATCTAATTTGCATCGAACCATCACCCTCATCTCATAAAAACTCCGACATCGAGATGTGACATTTTCCTTAAATGTTTTACAAGCTGTATTTACATCTTTAATCGCGGAATGCCTCTCGAATACTTACTAGCGAACTTTATAGGGTATTACGAAAATTCACCTAATTGCATTCTAAAAATTTAATTACATTCTTTAAAATTCTAATAAATGGTTGCAGCTAGAACTGCATTTGCAAAATGTGCACATGTTAAGAAGAGGTGTTATGAAATTGTGCAACAGAAATGCTTGTTTTTTAAAAAGAATATTGGAATTTAGAATTATTTAGAAACCTTACTTCTAAGTATTTAATTTAACTAAGACACGTGGATATTGCGACACTGGGGTTAAAATATTTTGATTATTATGTTTCTTTAGTGATTCAAATTTGTTATATATCCCTTTTAATGACAAATCTCTAGATAAGACGTAACTACTTAAGATAAAAAAGTATTTTAAAATGAAACCAAATTACTGAATTTCTAAATATGCTAAAATAGATGAAAAGTTAAAGGCATTTATAGGACTAAAATTAAAATTTGTTGAAATTTTAATGCTAAAATGTTTTACAAGTAAGCTTTAAAGATGTATATTGGCTTGCAACAAGAATGTCCGTGGGAAATATCAAACCAAGCAGATCCAATAGCAAAACCTGGTTGCAAGTATGTAATTGGTTTTTTATATATTATTAAAAAATTATAAATGTTTTTGATGAAAATAAAAACAGTCCAACCAAATCTTAGATGGATAGGCGTTGTACAATAAAGTTTGTACTACTTATGTAAAATTATTTTTAGAATTTCAGAGTATGAGAACTGTATTAAAAAAGGCTGGTTTAGAATGACAAGGAAAGGTAATAAAGGGTTATACAGATAATAACCAAATCAAATTTATAAAAAGTCTTACCAATATTGCTGTTAGAAACACTCGTGGTATTTATAGGTTTCTATTCACAATATTTACTAGCGGTTATTTCTCGTTCAGAGGGAGCTGTCTTTAGTGGTTTTTACACACGTATCTCGCGGTACTAACACAAAGATCGAAGAGAAAGAGTAAGTACATTTGCGTCTCTTTTTTATACAATTCAAAAGTTAAGAGAATTCGCAGAGAGAGAGAGAAATAGAGAGAGAGAGAGAGAGAGAGAGAGAGAGAGAAAGAGAGCGAGAGAGAGAGAAAGAGTGATGTGAAAATGTCCTTTTGCATTGCACCCAGATAGGAGAGGGAGAGAAAGATAGAGAGAGACTGAAGATGCACTTCTATTCGATACGAAATGTAGAGCAAAGAGTCTGTTGCTAGCGGCAGTCAACAGCTGAGGGAGTCTTTTTCGTTTGCTATTTTAAAACTCTCTATATGTTTAAAGGAGTTAAGTTGAAGTTAGAGTAAAAATTATTATTAAGGGTTGGAGTAGGAAAATAATTTTAAAAGTGAGGTGAAGAATAATACGAATAAATAGAGTGAAAAATATAACATGGTTTTTCGCATAACCGCAAAGAAATATTAAGAAAGTAATGAAACAACTTAACAAAAAGTACATGTAAAAAAAGTATTCAGGGCCAATGTAAGAAATTACAATAGAGCAACAATGTACCAAAAACGTGATACTAATGTAACAAAATTGAATTGTAGAAAAAATGGAATATAAAAATATAACTAAACTGAAGGCTAGCCAAAGGTACCGGAGAGTGACTACTTAATACTCAAAAGAGGATTCGGCCAATTTCCATGCCCTACAGAGACCGCAGAATGAGAAAATAGATGACAAGAGCATAAAAAAATATATATGAATAGATGTAAATGTAAGTGATAAAATAGAGAAGTTGTTCTAAGATTTAAGTGGGCGCCAGGAAAGTATTAATATACTTTCCAAGGTATTTTGTAATTCTGTCTACCCTTTTTGCTGAAATAAAAAAAAAGAACAGGTATTAATTGAAATATTTAGTCTTGTCAACTAATTTAATATCTAACCAAATATATACAGTCTATCTTAATTCTGTATATGCTACCCACCACCACTTATGTACAGTTAACGTAGTTATATACAAAAAGAAATTCCTGATTATAAACATTTTATCTCTGAATATATACGAATTTAAATTTAGTGAACGGTAGGACCCAATAATATTTGAGGAATTTACAAATATTACCTATCAGTAATAAGATTTGCTAATTCTTCATAAAAAGGTAATTTACTCGCCTACTAGAAATGTAATTCTATACTTCGGCTTTCGATTAAAAGTAATAATAAAGTTAGCTACTCTATTCTGGAGGGAAAAGGTGCCAAAGGTTTAATACATAAATGAAAATACCAATAACGAACTCTTTGATTAAATGTGTTGTAGCGATAAGACTAACAAATAGAATTGAAATACTATTATAAAAATAAACCTCAATAAACCATGGGAGCTTTGTGATGGGTAGCTCTTTCGGGGCAACAGACTCAGTAAAACACAGGTTTGAAATAAAAATAAATCTATTAAGTATATATATATACAATAAATAAAAACTAAAAAAAGGAATTCTACGTTGTATACTTATAAAACAAAAATAAAATGAATTCTACGTTTCCGTCTGGGTCTATAAACGTCTATAAAAGAAAAGAAACTAATTAGTACTACTAATATACTCGCTTTCGCTTCAATTCAGAGAAAGCTCCGTATATGCTCGCAAACAAAATATTTAGCTGTGCAGACCCACGGCAATGTTCAATACACAATGCCGACGGGTTCCGCTTGGCTAAGGACAGAGTATGATCCTCAATACGGAACTATCTCTGTCCAGAATGTCTCGCTGGTTCACTACACCGGCGAGTCAGGGAGCCTAGAGCGCTAGCTACAAGACTGTCTAATTCCGCTATTCACACGCCTTAAATAGCCGTTTGAATCCCACTACACCGTCAGGTTGTAGAAGTGGATGCGCAAATATTGACACTCCCACGGTTCGAACTGTTAAACGATCATAGCATCGTTACAGCTTATCGTCTATGCTTCGCCTAGCTCAGTATCTCAAGTGTGAGTTCGTCTTGTCTTAAACTAGGAACCAAACCTGAACCCAAAGCTGATGGCAAATAAAACAATTACTTAACTAATCATATTTAATAAAAAATAAAAAAGAATATTTAAGTAGGCAAAAACAACCCTGCCAATGCTTTACAATAAATAAATTCGAATGATACTTATGGCATCATGGCATCGATGGGCCGCTTGCTACTAAATATTTGTGGCCTCCCAATTAAGTGGTAAGGTGCAGTTATTCCATAAACTGTTCCATAAAATATTCACTTAAGTCTTCTTACTAGCAGTATACGTTCCAACAGAAGACAGCTCAATTGCAGAAAAAGAACAATTCATAGAACAATTGCAAGAAGAAATCGAAAAGAGAAAGAAGAACCAAGAAATAATTATCGCCGGTGACCAAAATGGAAGAACAGAAAGAATAGAAAACGACAGAACAGTTGGTAGATTTGGAGAGGATATAATGAACGATAACGGGGAGAGATTGATTGAGCTATGCGAAATAAACAACTTAAAGATCACAAACGGCTTCTACAAACATAAAGACATACACAAATACACTTGGACATAAGAAACAAGAAAATTGAGGTCTATTATTGATTATGTTATAGTATACCACGAAAGCTCGATAAAAATAAAAGACGTGAGAGTAAAGCGAGGCGCAGAATGCGGCACAGATCACAAACTAGTAATCGCTTGGATGGAATTCCCCTTCATATGGACCCAACAGAAACCGACCCAGGGAGAGTCTGACCAAGTTACGGCTCCGGCTACACCTGTCAATACGTGCTCAACACAAGAAAAGAAATTTAAAATTAATTTATTAGAAGAAGACTCAATAAAAGACCTATATAAGCGAAGATTGGACAAAAAGCTAGAAAAGTTTCGGTATGAATCATTAGAACAAACATACGAACACATAAAAACCTGCATGAAGACAGCAACCCTAGAAGCTCTTGAAGAAGTGGACCAAAAATACACCCACCAAACTACGAAATTAACTGAAGACACACTAACATGCATAAAAGAGAAAAAAGAACTTCATATAAAATACCTGAACACAAAAAAGTATGAGGACTTGGAACTATACAGAAAAAAAATAAAGAAGTGAAAAGAAAAGTAGCAAATGAAAAAAATGAAAGATGGGAAAAAACATGCACAGAGATAGAACAGCACATAGGAGGAATGAGAAATTCAGAGTCATGGCGCATCTTAAAGTCGCTCCAAAGAAATAAGACAAAAAAAATTGCTAACCGAAGACCGCCCCGAATTCAAACAATCAGAAATAGACGGAATAGAAATCTGCACACATGACGAAATCGAATTAAGCCTAGCTGAGATAAAAAGAACGATCAAAACTCTAAAGAACAAAAAAGCAGAAGGTCTTGGCGGAATACCAAATGAATTGATAAAAAACGGATCGGAAAAGTTAATCCGTATGATACATAAAATGTTTGAGAGAGCACTGAATGGAGAAGACTTACCGGCAGAATGGACCCAAGCATATATGACATCAATATACAAGAAAGGAAATAGAAAAAACTGCGAAAACTATCGGGTCATCAGCACTTTATCGTCTATAGGCAGACTGTATGGAAAGACCATAAAGGAAAAATTAGAAATATATATATATATATATATATATATATATATATATATATATATATATATATATATATATATATATATATATATATAAGATAAAATCGGAGAAGACCAGGCAGGTTTCACAGCGAGGAAAGCATGCTTAGATCACATTTACACGGTCGAACAACTAATAGAAAAAAGAATGGCAAAAAATAGATCCCTCCATCTGGCTTTTGTTGATCTTAAGGCATATGACTCAATACCTAGAACCAAGCTATGGGAAGCAATGGAAGACATCGAAGTTCCACGAAGATTAATAAACGCGGTAAAAGCACTCTACAAGAATAACGAAGTAGCTATCAAAACGGGCAATAGAATATGCAGTCCATTTAAGACGACAAAGGGACTACTACAGGGTTGCTCCACATCCCCCACCCTGTTCAAAATATTCCTGGAAAAAACCCTGAAACCATGGAAAAGAAAGTGCGAAGGAATGGGTAGACCAGTAAGGAACGAATATCTATATACGCTAAGTTTTGCCGACGACCAAATAGTGATCGCACAAGCCGAGGATGACCTCAGTTTTATCATGAGAAAACTGGAGCAGGAATATACAAAGAATGGGATGGAAATAAACCTAAAGAAAACTGAATACCTAACAACGGAGAATACAGAAATAAAACAGCTGGAAATAGACGAAGATTAACAAATCAAAGGAACAGACAAGTATAAGTATTTAGGTTTCATAATATCAAACAAAGGAACAACAGAGGAAGATATAAAAAATAGACTAGGACAAACAAGAGACTGCATACGAAAATTGAACCCGGTACTATGGGATAAGAACATCAGCATAAAAACAAAGAAAAAAATATATAATACCATGACAAGAAGTATCCTCACTTATGGGTGTGAAAATTGGACAATAAATAAGAAAACCAAAAACAAAATAAGAGCAATAGAGATGGAATTCCTAAGGAGAAGCTGCAGAGTAACAAGAAGAGATAGAATAAATAACATGGAGATTAAGAGGAGAATGGGAATGAACTCCGATATAATAGACTACATCGAACAGAAGAGGTTAACCTGGTACGGACATGTCAGAAGAGCAGACCAAAATCGGTGGATAAATAGAATAACAGAGTGGAGCCCGATCGAAAGAAGAAAGAGAGGCACACCCCGAAGATCTTTCAGAGATGAGGTGGACGAAGCAATGAGTAGAAGAAACCTACAGGAAGGGGACTGGCTAAACAGGCAAAAATTGGAGAAAACGATTGAGTGAAGGAATACAGTGAAAACTGTGGAAATCCTTGTATATATATATATATATAAAAAATCTTCTAGGAATATCCAGTTATTCCATATTCTCCAATAGTCTTTCAATAAAATCTGGAATAAGGCCAATAAACCAGCCAATAAACTAAACTATAAGGAACAACTTGTATTAGATACTTATCATAAAGGATTTAATTTCCTTGCCGTTTAACAAAATTACAATTAAACAAATAGTGATGACAAGGATAAAATCAAATATAATTATTAGTTAAAGTCTGTTCAGATCCCTACATGCATATAATCGAAAAATGTGCTTTCGAAAGAAGTGAGGTTACGAATATTGAGAATGCTGTCAGAATTATAGAATATAGATTACAAAGAAAATAGTCACCCCAAGAGAATTCTGCAGACCATAAAATGAACCTTATAATAATTTTTGCCTTCTTTTATAAATTTCAAAAAAGGCAAAAAATTATATTCCCACTACGTTAGAAAAGTTGATTGACAGAAAGTAGGAAGACTAAACTGAAGTTTGCACAGATGACATAGGACGTAAGCCTATGATGGAATTAGCTTTTCTGTTAACATAGAATATAATATTTAGTCTACCGGACAGAAAGAGAGTAGGCAAATATTTATTCTACCGGAAAGAAAGAGAAAGAAAAGAAAGACAGAGGGCGCCAACTACTTAAGGCAGGAATGAAAAAATTTATAAAGAAATTAAAATAAAATAATTATTTAAATACAAATTAATAAAGATGTCACGTTTATATCGTTACAGTGTACACAAAAAATCGCACAATAGAGTTAATAGGGAGGATTTAAAACCTCAACCTGTAGTCGACAATTAGTCCTTAAATATTATTCAGTATTATTTAAAAAAAAATGACAGGTCTTTATTATTATATGAAATAGTATGATTCAAATTTAAAATATTATAAAAAATTATTAAAATTGATGAATAAAAAACTTAATACAAATTGACAGTGTTCCACATTCTTAACGAGGGAGGTCCTTCCGGCTGATTTCCTGGAGTTGTCCGGGAATACTCTAGTAGAGATCTGGACCTCTGGTGGGAACAACTCAGTCTTACGAGAATCAACCCTGAGAATTAGGTGCACAATCCGCCTAGAGAATAACTTAATCTTGTTTCTTAAAATAAACCCAAACAAAACAAAAAATTCTTCCCATTGACTCTTGATTAAACTCCTTGAGTAGGCTAAAAAGAACATTTGTGTTAGCGTTTCTTCTTACTCTCGAGAAAAGGTATGGAAAAACACAAGGTTTATTAATCTTGAAAGGTACTACAAAAAGTTATCAAGAAACCTTGTATAAAGGCAAAACCCCTAATGGGTTTGTAAGGAACTAATTACATAGATAATTTTAACGAAAAGCATGCTCTGGATATATTTTATAATATAAAAGAACGGTATGAGACAAAATGTTTTTATATAAATAGTCTTAATAGAAAGTAGGTAGTTTAAGAGATAGATAACTATATATTTTCAAGGCTGGGAAGAAAAATAGAAAATTGACGTATGAATTTATATTATTAATGGATTTTAAATTTAGAATATTTCTTAATGAAATTATGTGAACAATGATAGATATAAATATATCGACTATCAAAGGAGAAATGACAATATTGTAGAAATCACAATGGCTCATGGTTTTTATACTTTTTTATTAATAATTAGATCCACTACCGACTAGAGTAGCTATAAACCAAACGGTACACACAATAAAAACAAAACAAACCAGAACTTTTCTCCAACTTTTCTCCCCAAAAACCAAAATTTATTATTCTTAAAACAAATTTTAGCACATCTCTAGCCACCTACTGGTTTAACCCACTTTTCTTCCTCGAGATCAAAACAAGAGTCACAACTAGTCGTTTGTCAGATAAGCATGTGTGCCAAAGCTGCCGCTTGGAGTCGCTGCTTAATATCAACTTAGAAATTAAAAATTACTAAGAGATATCTAATGAATATTGATTTAAAAATTTTTATTTAAAAATGCCGTAAGATTATTGAAGTGACGGACTCGTTACAGTCGCCTGTCGCTTGGTGACAAAAGGAATTGTCTTATATGTGCCTTTAAATGCATTAACGTCGGTGAGACGCTCGATGTCTGTGTCGCGGCGTTCTTACATTCTGTCGTCCTCTAGAAAATTTAACATGTTATTTTCCCCTCAAAAAAAAAGAAGAAATGCATGGCTATAATAGCAAATTTACTAGATGTAAAAGATGTTAGTTGGAGCTGGCAGGTCAGGTACTAGAACAAATGATGGAGTTTAAACATCTAGGAATTACATTATCAAGCTACGAAAAGCTCAAAAAAGAAGTGGAAGATCAATTAAATAGAGCAAACAAAGCCGCAAGTTGCCTGAATAAAACAACATAAAAAAATAAAAATATCAGGAAAAAAATAAAAGACAGAATTAACAAAGCAGTCATCAGATCAATAATGACATACGCAGCAGAAACACGACCTGACACAGAGAGGAAAAAAGGATGATAGAAACAGCAGAGATGAAAACACTTGGAAAAAATAATGGTAAAACAATATGGGACAGAGCTATAAGCACAGATATACGGCGAAGATGCAAGGTGGAAGACACTTAAGACTGGGTAAGAAATACAAGAGTAGAAGGAAAAATCATATAAGCCGAATGACAACAAATAGAGTATTAAAAACAGGCAGAGAGGGTTACCCAATAAAAAGACGATCAGTAGGAAGACAACGCAAACGATGGAGTGGCAACTTACTAGAGGCACACTAAAAAACAGAGAGAGTTATGTATACATATAAGGAAAAAGAAAATGGAATTAGAGAACACGTCGCGACAGGCATTTTGTAAGCGCCTTGAATTAAATTGGCACTTTTATGCAACGCGTTTATTGTCGCTGATGCTTCGATAGGAACTTATTTTGCTAGACTGCAGAAATGTATCGACGTGTGAAGACCTGAGTTGTTGCCATGGAATACCTCAATGGTGAAATATTTATCGACGAAGTTGAAGAACAACCATCTTTAGGACTTTCGTCATCAGATGATTACAAAAACCATTTTCTTAATTCTTCATGTAGTGTATATTCTCCTGAGAATACTTGTACTATTTATTGGGTAAACAATTATATATTTTCATACCAAGTGTATAATACACGGATCCATTTTTATTACTACATACTTTCTTATTGTGGGTTTTACATTGTGGTTATAAATCTATTTAAAAAATTTTATCTGAAAGTAACAGGCTACAAAACATGCTGAGCAAAAGCTTCGTTTTGTTTCATTCACAAAAACAGCTTATTTTGTTGCCACGCGACAGCTGACGGAAAACGCGGACATAACAACGGCCTAAGGGCTGTAGCTTGATGATAATGATGATGGCAAAAAAACTACATACTTTTCAAAATAAGGACTCTAAAAAAACTGTTTTTAAGTAGTATGTTATAAACTGGTTCTACTACAGCCAATTGACTTATTATGCATCTTACATTTTTGCATAATTCCCATTTAAAAATACTGGAACCCTGTATCAGCTTGTATAAATCTAGTAAACTGGTACCATATGTATTTGGCGTCACTTGGCCATCTTCAAAAAATATTTTCCACTTGCTATAATGGCTGGGACTTATGTAAGATATCTTTCACTGTTTTAGATTTTATATGGCAGAGCCTGCAACTTGAGCCTCTATAAAACAGAATGCAAGTATAACTTGACTAACGTGTGTCCTGTTGGTATGCCTATTAGAATTACTGATTGTTTTCCTCAGAACTTCATCGCTACTAGTTCGGTTAATATAAATTTCTGACAGTAAGAGATATATTGTTTTCTGGTTGGATTCCACTTTGCAATAGCGGACGGTGTTTTTTGACACTTCTATGATCGACTACGGACCAAAGTATTTTGCTAACTTTTTATTATCTTTTCTTCTGTTACCTTATATCTCCTAATAAGAGGATCTCCTGAGCAGCTCGGTTTTTGTTTTAAAATGTTTTTCTCAGATTCGTACTCTACAGACAACTGTTTCAAGAGTTAACTATACTAAATTTGACAACTAATTTTGATACTTCTAACTTGTAACGATAAGACTACCAAAAAGAATTGAAATACTATTATAAAAATAATACCTCAACCAACCATGGTAGCTTATCGTCTATGCTTCCCCTAGCTCAGTATCTCAAGTGTGAGTTCGTCTTATCTTAAACTAGAAATAAAACCATGAACCCTTAGATGATAGCAAATAAAACAATTTTTAACTAAGCATATTTATTAAAAATAGGAAACAATCAACCCTGCCAATGCTTTACAATGAATATAGTGAGGGTGATACTTAAGGCAACGATGGCATCAATGAGCTGATTGTGTGGCCGTTCAATTAGACAGTTAGGTCCTCCTGAGAGCTGCAGTTATTTAATGTGTGTGTGACCTCCCAATTAAGTAGTTAGGTCCTCCAATAGATTCGATAAATTTTCATAATACGGCCAGGAAAATAATACGGCCAATTAATACAGCCAATACACTGTGAATATGGTCGATAAACCCAAGAGAATGTTGCAGACCATAAAATGAAGCTTATTATAATTCCTACCTTCTTTTATATATTTTAATAATAAACAAAAAATAATCCCACCATTAAAAGTGATTGATAAAAAGTAGGAAGGGACTGCATGAAGTCAGCACAGATATCATAGGATGTTCCTATATGATGGCATTAGCTTTTCTGTCAACATAGAACAGAATATTTAGTCTACCGGACAGAAAGAGAGAGAAAGGAAAGACAGAGGCCTCCGATTACTTTTTGAAAAAAAAATAGTAAAAACGAAGCTGGAAGTTAAGTAATTAATACATTAATTAAGAAATTAAAATAAAATAGTTGTTCAGCAGTCAACAGTGCAAGAGCCGTCCCTGCACGGACCACAGGGCGCATGCATCGAATACTAGCGACAACGACGGCGCGTAGCTGTCAAGGAAAAATAAGACATTCTTTTTTTGGTTTTGTTAATTTTAAGTTTTTATAAAATTATTATAATAAAGGTGTTAAAGTCAGAATAAATATTTTTTATACAAGGAATACAGTCCACAATACTTCTGAAGGCTCAGAAATAAAAACATTATTCATGGTCATTCGAACGGATTTTATCAACAAGCAACAAGTGTTAGTGTATTTTTTATCGGCAAGTGAAAAAGTTTATATGGCATGGTATGTGGTGAGTATACATTTTTCATTCCTATAATACCTATCCTGAAATAAGAGAGATATTAATTTGTGTCACAAGGTTATTATAATTTCGGTGTGTTAGGATTTATTATTAGCAAGCTTTAAACTTTATTAATATTATACATAGTCGATGCAATGGATCAGTTAACAGTTTTAAAAAGAAAGCGTGGTATCTTTAAGGCACAAATTACAAAATTTGATTTATTTATAAGCAGTTTTACTCACGATAAAATAGTAGAATTACAAGTTAGGGTTGACAAATGCAAAGAATGGTGGAATGATTTTGATCAAATACAAAGTGAAATTGACTTATTAGACACATCAGAGGAACAATTACAAGAAAGGTTAGATTTTCAGGATGCATATTTTAAACTAATAGCCTCTGCAGAAATTATATTAAAGAATGAAGTTAATTTAAACGATACTATAGCAAACTCAGGTCACAATACTAGTTTAGATCGAAATAGCTTAAAAAATGTACGGTTACCACCACTGGAGGTTCCAACTTTTAATGGTTGTTATCAACATTGGTTAGAATTTAGAGATAGTTTTACTAGTATGGTCATAGAAAATTCTGATTTAAATGATGTTGACAAGCTTCACTATTTAAAAAGGGCTTTGATAGGGGATGCCCAGGATGAACTGGAGCAGCTAAAAACTACTAGCAAAAATTTTACTATTGCATGGCAACTTTTATCTGAAACATATGAAAAGAAAAAACTTATTGCACGTGGTCATATTGAAGCTATATATGAATATCCAAAAATAACTCAGGTAAATAGTTTAGAATTAAAGAAATTGTCAGGTTGTATAAAAAGAAATTTAAAGTCACTAGGTATGTTAGGTTATCCAGTTGAACATTGGGATGTTCTTTTACTTTGTACCATAGAGAAAAAGCTTGATTATTACACAAATAAGGAATGGCAAGAAAAGGGTCCAGTTAACGAATTTTCTACGATACAGGAATTCTTAGCATTTATAGATCATAAAGTACAACACTTACAAAATTCAGAAAGGGATAAACAAGATATAGAGCAAATATCAAAGGAAACAAAAAAAAGGGTGCAAAAAATGACATTATCAAAGTCATTCATTGCAACGTCCAAACAATGTGCACTTTGTAATTTACCGCACTATTTTTATTCATGTAAAAAATTTCATAATTTATCAGTGTCAGCTAGAAGACAAGAGGTAACAAAATCAAAAGCATGTTGGAACTGTCTAAAGGATGGACACTTAGTACAACATTGTACATGGGGAGGTCGTAAACTTTGTGGAAAACGACACAATACTCTTTTACATATGGATGGTAAATTTATAAACAATTCTCATTTACAAACAAATGCAACTCAACTCAACGGATCAAAGGTTGAATCACAAATTTGTGGTATATCTACCCAGAAAGAAACACACACACAGGGAAATGGCATATCTAATAAGGGAAAGGAAGTACATATTCAGGGACAAGGTGCATTCCATAATAATTCAATGGAAGGTACATCTCAAATAAACTTTTTGGGTCAGACAGGTTTTTTGGAATCACATTTGGGTGATATAGGTCAGACATGTTTTTTAGAATCACATTCGGGTGATATAGGTCAGGATTCAATTAATTTTTTAAATCATTCTAAGCAAGGTATATCATACAGATTAAAAACTGATATTTTACTTTCAACGGCCTTAGTATATATGCAAGACAAATATGGAATTTTGCATGAATGTAGAATTTTATTGGACTCAGGTTCACAGTCAAATTTTATATCACGTTCATTTTTTGAAAAATTACAATTACGGGCAGATAAGGTACACATTCCGGTTAAAGGTTTAGGTCAAGGTATAACAAACATTTCTCAGGCATTAAATGGGACACTTTTATCAAAATTTAGCAATTATCAAACAAATGCATTTTTATTGGTAATTGATAAAATTTCTGACAATTTACCAACTTCGGATTTAAACTTGGATTTTATAAATATTCCTAAAAACATTGTACTTGCAGATGAAACATTTGGGGTTTCAAAACAAATTGATGTATTACTGGGAGCATCAGTTTTTTGGCAATTATTATGTGTGGGTCAGATAAAACTTGGCAAAGATCAACCAATTCTCCAAAAAACTAAGTTGGGATGGGTTATTTCAGGGCCAGTTAGTCAATCAATTAAGGTTAGCAACAATTCAGTGGTATGTAATTTTTCGTCTAATGTTTTGAAAAACCAAATTGAAAAATTTTGGTTAATAGACGAATTTGGTGCAAAAAAGGTTATGTCCAAGGAGGATATTTATTGTCAAGAGTTGTTTGAAGCTAGCACGATTAAAAATGAAAACGGTCATTTTGTTGTTAAATTACCAACAAGGTCAAACATTTCTGACTAAGGAGATTCTTATAGTAATGCACTAAAAAGATTTGAATTATTGGAAAATAAATTAAATAAAAATTTGGAAATGAAAATTAAATACCATGAGTTTATGCAGGAATATATCCAGTTGGGTCACATGTCAAAGGTTGAAGATAAAACTGACTTCAATTCAGAAACACCCAACTACTATCTTCCACATCATGGAGTTTTAAAAGAAACGTCTTTAACTACAAAATTAAGGGTAGTGTTTGATGGGTCAGCTAGAACTGACAGTGGTTTGTCATTAAATGATGTTCTAATGGTCGGACCAAAATTACAAGATGATTTAATGTGCATTCTTCTTCGTTTTCGAAAACATAATGTAGTTATAGCTTCAGACATCGAAAAGATGTATCGACAGGTTTTTGTTTGCAAAACTCAGCAAAAACTACAACAAATATTATGGAGGTTTTTGGATGAGCAACCAATTGAGATATACAAGCTGAAAACGCTAACATATGGGACCGCTCCAGCAGCATTTTTGGCTATAAGAAGCTTACAACAATTAGCTCATGAGAATCAATTGAACCTGCCTCTAGCTTCCCAGGTGATTTTAAAGGATTTTTATGTTGATGATTTGCTTACAGGAGGGAGTTCAATTGAAGAAGTAAAATCTTTAAAGGATGAATTAAATAATATTTTGTGCACAGCAGGATTTTCACTTAGAAAATGGGTATCAAACAAACCTGAAATTTTTGATGAGGATATTCAAATAAAGGGAGACATTGAACATTATCTTGCAGATGATGTTACAACAAAAACATTAGGGCTTTATTGGAACTCAAAGATAGATTCGCTTCAATATAAAATCAATTTTTCTAATTACACAAAGGTTAGCAAAAGAACAGTTCTGTCTTTAGTTTCACAGATATTTGATCCTCTTGGACTAGTAGGGCCAGTTATAATTAAAGCTAAATTAATAATGCAATCACTATGGCAATTAAAATTAAATTGGGATGAGTCTTTACCTTTAGATTTACACACAGCTTGGAACCAGTTTAGGGAATCAATTGCAGATTTGGAGAAAACTCACATTAGCAGGCAAGTTTTGTGTTCTAATCCAATTAATAGACAATTACATTGTTTCAGTGACGCTTCAGAGTCTGCTTATGGAGCAGCACTCTACATTCGGTCACTGGATCAAGGTGGTTCTTGCTTAGTTCATTTATTATGTGCGAAATCAAGGGTAGCACCCTTAAAAACAATATCTTTGCCTAGATTGGAATTGTGTGGTGCTTTATTGGCTGCCAAATTGGCATCGGCGGTTATCGCAACAATAGGTGTTAGCTTTGATGAGGTACATTTTTGGTCTGATTCAATGATAACTCTTCATTGGATTTTGGGTGAACCGTCACAATGGAAAACCTTCGTTGGAAATAGGGTGTCGGAAATACAAAGGCTTTCTAATGGATATAGCTGGCATCATGTTGACTCGCATGATAACCCAGCCGACATAATTACGCGCGGATATGAACCAAAGTTATTAAACACTTCAAAATTGTGGTGGAATGGGCCACCATGGTTAGCTTCTCATAAATTGTCTTGGCCTACTAAGGCTTTGTCAAATTCACACATTTCTATCATACCTGACCAGAAGGTAATTCAAACATTTATATCAACTGTTCAATTTGCTGAAATTTGGAACCGATTTTCCAGCTTAGCTAAATTGCAGCGTGTTTTTGCATATATACTTCGGTTTGTCACCAATTGTAAATCATCTAATAATAAGACAACGGGTCCTTTTACTGTAGATGAAAAAGAAAGAAGTTTTTTCTGTTTGGTATATATGGCACAAAATGAAGTATTTCATCAGGAAATACAAACAATAAAAAAATCAAAACCAATACATAAATCGAGTAAAATCTTATCATTAAATCCTTTTCTTGATGATACAGGACTATTACGAGTTGGTGGACGTCTTCAAAAGTCAGAATTGTCTTTTGACCAGAAGCATCCAATCATACTCCCGAACGGTCATGTATTAACTAAACTTATAGTGATATCGTATCATCATAAATACTTGCATGCAGGTCCACAAGCACTGCTATCAATAATTCGTTTAAAATTTTGGTTATTATCTGGACGTAGCACGGTTAGGCACATTCTGCATAAATGTGTTACTTGCTTTCGTATCAAACCTACATTGCTTGTACCTCTTATGGGAGATTTACCTAAATCTAGACTTCTGCCTACAAGGCCATTTTATAATTGTGGTGTAGATTATGGGGGTCCCTTTGAATTGAAAACAAGCTATTTACGGAATTGTAAAGTAGTTAAATGCTATATATGTATTTTTACATGTTTTACAACAAGGGCGACACATATTGAACTTGTATATGATTTAAGTACTAATTCATTCTTAAATTCATTTAAACGTTTTATTGCTAGAAGAGGTCTATGTAAAAATATGTATTCTGATAATGGAACTAACTTCGTTGGGGCAAATAATCATTTGCAGGAGTTATATTCATTTATGAATGATGCAACGGTAAAATCAAATTTTTTAGATTATTTTTCGGAACATAAGATTCATTGGCATTTTATTCCAGCTCACTCACCACATTTTGGTGGCATCTGGGAATCAACTGTAAAATCGGTAAAGTTTCATATACGAAGGGTAATGTGTAATAATAAATTTACATATGACGAAATGTATACTTTGTTGACGCAAATTGAGTCTCTCCTAAATTCCCGTCCTTTATTACCTCTGTCGGAAAGTCCAGAAGACCTTGGTGTACTCACCCCTGGACATTTTCTAATTGGAGCACCACTTGTAGCACTGCCACAAGAAGAGCTAACTGAAATAAATCCGAATAAGTTGAACCGGTATCATCACCTGACTCAGATAATTCAGAGTTTTTGGGTACGCTGGTCACGTGAGTACCTCTCTTCACTTCAGCAGCGAACCAAATGGAGAACAGCAGCTGACAACGTGAAAATTGGATCATTGGTTATTATTCAAGAGGATGGTCTTCCTCCTACTAAATGGGAATTGGGTAGAATATTGCAACTACATGCTGGGACAGATAATGTTGTGCGGGTTGTGACTGTGCGTACTTCTAAAGGTGAATTCAAAAGGCCTTGTGTAAAGTTAGCCGTCCTGCCAATGGATGAACAAAAATGGTTATGGTTTACAAGAAGCGTTGTTTGAAAGGCATCACTTAAGCCTTTCAAGGGGGGCGGCATGAGCAGTCAACAGTGCAAGAGCCGTCCCTGCACGGACCACAGGGCGCATGCATCGAATACTAGCGACAACGACGGCGCGTAGCTGTCAAGGAAAAATAAGACATTCTTTTTTTGGTTTTGTTAAAAGTTTTTATAAAATTATTATAATAAAGGTGTTAAAGTCAGAATAAATATTTTTTATACAAGGAATACAGTCCACAATACTTCTGAAGGCTCAGAAATAAAAACAATATTCAATAGTTATTTAAATATAAATTAATAAAGATGTGGCATTTATAACGTTACAAACTATTTAATTGATCTGAACATTTCTCTTCAATTTAGAGAGCCAAAGGCTTCCTTGTAGACTATAAATAAGTATTAAGTATATATGCCAGATTCCAGTATTTTTTTTTGTTGTAGACTGATTTTTTCTCGATTTACCACCTCCAAAACCAGCATATAAAGTTTATGACACTTAGTTTTACACAAATTAAAAAAAATAAGATTTTAATATATATACATGTTTTATGTAGATAAAACTTTGTTTTCACATCTACTGAACAAATTGACGAAATATATTGGATATTCTAATTAATTTAAGTATTTAGCACTGAATTACGTATTAATTTTATTATAATTTTGGATTCAGAAGTGTAAAATTTGGTGTAAAATTTGCGAATTAAATAAAAAATTTAGTTTTTAAGTTATTCATGTTATACAATTTAAATACTTTAGATAGGTAAAAAATATCCATGTGTATTCTAATGCTTCGTCTGACCGAATGTTATTCTGCAAATAACATTTGGATTCCATAAAACTGCAATAGTGTCAATAAAGGGTTATATCAATATTTGTATTATTAAACGCGAAAATTATTTCCTAAGGCAGTTCCATTTTACAACAAACACTATGCAATGTGCGGTTTTTTGCATTACAAAATACGCTTCTCTATTTTTATAATGGTTAAAAACAAAGCAAAGCAGTGTGAAATATAACACATATGAATATTGATGAAATGAAAATATTTGCAAAACTGTCATCGCCCAAAAGTAATTGTGATGTGTGATATTAATCGAATATCATATTTAGATTTTAACATCATTTGTTTTCCGAATGCAGATCAAATTGATTTCTGTTGCAAATATTTGATAGCCTTTGCAAAAAATATAAAAACCCATTTATATGGGGATTACGCACTGTTCATGCAGATACGAATGAGAGAACTTGTTTTTCAAAACAAATATAAAACCCTAAAATCCTCTGACACATTACACGTATTTTTAACATTTTTTGTTTCCTGTCGCGCAATAAACTTTTTTTTATAAACAACTAGTTGCAGTAATGGGTTTTTTATATTTTAATGTAGTAACCTGTAGCGGATATTCGATAATGACAAATATTTATAGGAGTGACAGAAAAAGTTGCACATTTATGTTTTGTTTTTTTTTCAAAACTAATAATTATTTTAAAAAAATCAGTTTCTGAAAAAATCAATTTTTATCATTTACAGCAATTGATAAAATTTATCAAAAAAGCTTCCTTTATAAAATTTAATTTAAATCAAGAATTGCGTCCCCCTGTTTTATTAACGGCATATAGGGAGAACTCCAACTTGGATGGCACTTATTCACATAATCTTGTGCATCGTACAAATTTTTCCGACAAAAAACAAAGAGGTGCGCCAACTATTACAAGCAAGAAAATGCGTAGGATTGGCGGACGTTCTATTTCAACCAATAATGTAATAGAACAACGGATGTTTAGGGTACATTTACTAGTAAAGGGAAAGAGCATTTTATGCGATTTGCACGTTGCTCCACCAAAACAAATGTAAAGAGATCAAAAATACCATGTAGTGGGTGTAGTGTCGGCCGATGTTTAGAATTTTTCGCAGTATTTCATAAGACTGGCTAGATTTTTTTGAGCAGTTACTATTTAGAATTTCTAGTAATGTTATGTTTATGAATGTTCCGTTTTTGTTTGTCTTGTTTTTTAAAATAGAATATTAAAGTACAAGTGAACATTGAGGACTTTAAAACACGAGCGATTTTTCAAGCACGTCGGAGCCGGAGTGCTCGAAATAGAGCAAGTGTTGAAAGACCAGTAATCCACGAATACTTTACGCTATTTTTTTGTACACTTTGAAATTATGTATTACTACTACAAAAAATTAAAACAAGAGCTAATAATGTAAAATGGTTGAATTTATGATGTACATTAGTATACATTTCGTTGTTACGGAATTGAGAAAAACGAATTATAATTCTGACCTGCTAAGGAAAAGGGCAACATCTGCAAAATTTTCAATTTAGAGTTATATATGCAGATCTATGTTTTAAATTATGCTGAACCAATTGAAATAAATAGAAAAGCAGTATCTATAATGGTTATTGAGATATAGCATATATCATAAGCAGTAAGTACAAGGTAGAACTACCTATTTCTAAGCAAAAGAGCAGCAAATACAGTGGTATACTTCATTCACAATTATAAGAACTGACTTATGCAGAATTTAAAAGTATCCCGCTGATAAAGTCGAAGCCATAAAGGAATTTGCCTCTTCAGGTAAATAGTAAAAAGGGCCGGCTTAACGAATTTTATATTTTATTTGTCATTTACTTTACATATTTAATTTAAATAAATATCTAGATAATTAAGGGAAAAAATACATAAACTGATGGAGTATTAGAATTAATTAATTATTATATTTTCTGTCTCGATTCTTTATTAAATATATCCAAATTTTGAAAGTCATAAACAATTTTTGTTTTGTTAAAAAAATTGCAAGTGAAATAATAAAATGGTGAAGTGAAAATTAAAATGAATTAATGTAGATATATACATATAGCTAAATATGATTATATTTTATACTCCATGTAAGGAAAGAAGTGTTTTAATTGTTAGTAAGGTATAAAGTATGTCTGAAAAAGTTGGCAACAAATGGGAAATTTCTTTATTATTAATTTCATGAAAAAAAACTATTCTTCATAAACATTTCTGCATTTCATAGAAATCAATAATCAATAATCAAATTTATAAAAGTTTAAGTGGTATACACCGAAAATCAAAAAGATTGATTTATGCTTAAAAGTGAAGTGCTTTTAAATTTAGGTGCAGCATAAAATGTTATTTTAATTTGGTTGTAGGATTTAAAAATTATTTTTAAATTTAGATTAATGGCCTTTTAATGATGTATCAGTAGGTGCATTAATTTTTAATTTTATTTCTAATTTACCTTATTCAATATACAAAATCAACAAATGTAAAAGTATTTTTTTTATTTACTTTTTACTTTAAATGTATTATTTAATTATTAGAAGGCCATGAATCTAAACTTGGACATAATTTTTAATAGCTACAAACATTTTAAAATTACATTTTCTTGCATATCTAAATTTAAAATCACTTTCCTCTTCAGTATTAATTAATAATTTTGATTTTTCCTATCTACCACTTAATATTTTATAAGATTATCTGTTAATGATTTCTATGTGATGCATAACCTTTAATGAAGAATAATTTTTTTTGGTAAAATTATTTCCCATTTTTTGCTAACTTTTTCAGACATGAAACGGAAAACTTAAACATAACAAGTCAACATGAATAAATATGAACCTTTTAAAACAAGTAAATCGGTACTCACCGAAGGGACCTCAGACGTTCAGATACAATTAGCGTCTCTTTGTAAAGACAATGAAGTCGACTTTACTAAAGTAACAAGACATTTACTTAACACAGACACTACACAGTACTCCCCTGAGTTAGTGATAAGTTATAGTCTAAAAAAATCATTATGAAATTGACTGGCCAGTGTGAAAACTAGTGCCAATAAAACACAAAACACACACAAAACATTTTCTTCGTTGAGACTTAAAATAATGATTAATAACAATAATTATGGGAAATTTGTATGTTTATAAAAAGAGTTTTTTGACATTATGCTTGAATGATAATATTTGATCTGATTATATATACCTATATACAGTCGTGCTATGCTTGGCTATTATGCCGGTCCTGGCAGTTTTGGTAGCTGTGATAATTATACAACAATAGAGTATTTACAAGGGATTATTCAGTTTTACAGCTGTTATTAAAATAACTTTTATAATGAGACACTAAATTTCTGGATGCAGTATACCAATCAAGAAAGCAGTATCTGACTGCAGTTACTGCTTTTATCCTTAGCTTGATGTAGATACTGACGATTTGCTTGGCATTGCCTCACAGCTGTTTCAGGTTACTGCCGTCCTAGTGAGTTGTTTGAGTTTATTCTTCTTATTGACAGTTGAGGTTATGTTTACAAACTGTTTTTAAGTAATATTTCATTGTCAATTTTGTATTATTAAAATGAGTAAAAGTTTTGTTTCTTCAAGAAGTAAAAGTATTTTTCAGTTAGGACTAGCACAAAGTATATCACATGAATCATGTACAAATATTAAAACATTAATTGTAATTGAACAAGTAAACAAGACGTCAGTGTCAACAGTATCAAATGAAGTAGAGCCAGAAGCTAACAAAAAGGTAAGATCAAATAATGTATTTTTATGTGATAATGAATTGCAAATTTATAACGACGATGGACAGAGTATGGAGGTAGAAGTTATTTCTACATGGGCAGACAACAATGTGAATGAAAAAGAAATGACAACTATCACTACAACTCTACTTGAAATGACAGAAACTTCTTTGGACCTGAAGCAGCTACAACAACTAACGAGTACTGCAAACCTTGATAAAATCATACCAGATGAGAATACTATTAGTTTGGAGTTCAAGGATGATTTAGATATTAGCCATGATGATAAATTGTTAGATGTTAATAGAATAGTTGGTACCAGTCCAAGTGAACCAACTTCTTTGCACAATAATAGCTTAAATCCATCTTTCTTGCCAAAAGACGGTAATAGTAATTGTGTTGAACCATTAGAAAGCACTACAACTGTTGAAGGTGTGCAACGTAAGAGGAAGAAGAGAGAATTTACAGCTGTTGAACGTAGAAAGCTAAAATTAGAGAAAGACCAGAAATATCATACCGTTCAGCCTCCTTGTAATGAATGTAAATTTAAGTGTACAATGAAAATTAACGAAGAACGACGAAAGATTATCAATCAGTCTTTTTGGAATATTGAAGATTTAGAAGAACGGAGGAGCTTTATTTTTAATCAATGCGAAAGACGTGATGTTATAAGGCTAACTACTAACAGTGAAAAGATTAGTAGAAACAAAACAGTAACATACTTTTTAACACATTCAAATGATCAAAAGAAAAAAGTTTGCAAAACATTTTTTCTAACCACCTTAGGTTTTAACAAAAAAAAAAAAAATGATAAATTTCTGACCACAATATTTTCTACAGACAAGGATGCAATAACATCCAAAAAGAGCATGAGAGGCAGACAACCGTCAGTGAATAAGGGTCCTCACAAAGCTATAATCGATCACATTAAGACTTTCCATCCTGAAGTACCACACTACAGAAGAGAACATGCTCCCAAAACTAGATATTTACCAATTGATTTAAATGTTAAAGTTATGCACGGAGACTTTATTATCAAAAACCCACAATTTAAGTCAGGTGTTTCATATGAACTGTACAGACGTATCTTGAAGGAACAGAGAATTTCATTTGCAAGACTAGGCAATGAGGAGTGTGAGGTTTGTGAAAACTTTAATTTACACAACCATAATAAGGATAATTTGTTTGAAAACTGTAATGTTTGTAATAACTGGAAAATCCATAACAAACTAGTCAAAGAGAGCAGGACATTATACAAAGAATTTGTAGAGAAAGTTAACGAAACTAACAAAAACAATGAAGTTATATTAAGTGCAGATTTAGAAAAGATAATTATGCTACCCCAACTTGAAACGTTCAAGCAAATCATCTTTGCACCACGCCTCACAACATACAACCAGATATTTGCCCCAGATATTAGGGAAAAAGTCTAAGCTTAAACCACTAGCAGTTCTGTGGCACTGTGCTATATCTGACAGAAATCAAGAAGATACTGCAAGTACTTTTAACGTATTTTTCAACCATTACCGTGATACTAAAAAGTTTGTGTTGTGGATAGACAATTGTAGTGCACAGAATAAAAATTGGTGTTTATTAACAATGTTTATTAAAATATTAAACTCAACTGCAGTTGAAGCTACTGAAATTCAAGTTTACTACTTCGAACCTGGGCACACCTTTATGAGTGCCGATAGTTTTCATCACCAGGTGAAACTGTCTTTAAAAGCACAAAAGAAAACGTATGATTTCGATGATTTTGTTGATGCTGTAGGGGCTGCCAATAAAGGACATGTTGATGTATTTAAAATGAGCGTTGATAACTTTTTTGTGTGGAAAAATTGGAAGTCTGAAGCTAAAATGAAAGCCGAGCCAGACAGACCTTATCTCAAAGATATTGTTCACATAAAGTTTGAAAGGGGTAAACACATCTTACAAAGAAATTAAAATTTCCAAGGGAAAGGAAAGACCAATTACTTCAAGTGCTATAAAATATTATTCCAGAAAATAGTAAAGTATTTTGGGAGAGACTGCTTACATGCTAAAGACAATTTTTTGAGAATTTTATATTTTTGTAATTTTTTTAGACCTGTAGCCTTAACTAGCTAGTAAAATCTTTTTAAAAAAAAGTGTAGTTACTGCTTTTGTTAATTTTACATTGCTAAGGAAAAGAGCAGTAACTTGTACATGCTGCCTTTTTTCTTGGCATTTATTAGTTCTAAAAATAAGTAAGTGATATTTCTTATTAAAAACTGACTTATTATAGTGATTTTATTCTTTTAAAGCAAAGCTAGTATCACATATGACAATACAACCAAAGTATATAAGGAAAATAATCCATTTTTAAGTATAATAATCCAATTTGAAATTTTACTTCCATTTATCTTAAAACAGATGTTTTGTAGATACTGCCCTTCTTCTTAGCAGGGCAGAATTTACAATCTATCACATAAGATTAATTGTTATTATTGATTATATATTGCTTAAAAATGAGTTCTAACATGGATTACTTAAATAGTAAAGCAGAATCGCGGTTAATACCGCAAAAATTGGAAGACGCTTGTAAAAAAGAATCCGACAGGCTTATTAAATAAATGGAAGAGAAAAAGGTAACAGATACAGATGAACAAGTTGTGCTTGGTTACCTTTAAAAAATGTCAGAATAGTATAAGCCATCGACTATTTGAGCTATCAATTCGAAATCTCTCAAGCGATCTAACTTCGAGCTATCCGTTGAAGATTAACAAAGGGGTCGATTTAAAATCATTTGTAAAAGTGCATGCATTCATGAAGGTAATTAGCAAGAATGACATGGTATTCAAATAAAATGATATTCGAAAGATTTTTACAGATGCTCCAGACATTACGTATTTACTTTTGAAGGTGATAGCCATTTGTGGTTGTGGATAGCCATGTTTGGCTTTTGCAAAAGATATGAATCGTGCAATTTACGCTTACATGACTCCAAAGAAGAAGGAAGCGTATTGCTTACTACTATCCGACTATCTAACACTGTGATAAATCGACGTTTTACAGTTGCTGATAGCTATACAATTAATTATGTGCGTCTGGTGAAGAAGTATGTATAATTGTGCCCCAAAAATGTAAGTATAGATTGAGTTTTCTTACTATGATAAAGGAAAGTACACTAATCAAGCAGTTGGTATGAACATGGTTAATATTTTTTTTAAAAGCTGCATATAAATTAAAAGTTAGACTATTTTGATAATTTAGGAGAAGATTAAGATATGGCAAAGTCATTTGCACCGAGCACTTTGAACATCTCCTACATTCACATTAATGTATTTTTTTGTTGTTGTTTTTTGTAAAATCAAGAAGTAAACGGTTAGTTTTTCAGTGTGATTATAGAAAATTTATAGCATAATTCAAAAAAGGCTTAATACTTCCCAAACCGTTAAAAATAGTTATATGACATTGTACATGAAATATATCTAGAATATTCTTTGAAATCCAAAAATTGAATAACATATAGGGTGTGGTATTTGAAATAAGAAAGTTATTATTGACCACTGTTACATGATACACCCTGTATAAAAAAAGTTTTTTTTGCAAAATATCTGCAACTAATAATACCAATCGACGTATCCGAGCCTATTTTTAAACACGCCCCCACTTAATTATCGGATTTATTCCATTTGGCTGTTCCACCCTGAATATTTTATTTTGATTGTTTCTTCAGCTATACTTGTTGTAGACCACACTATACTAGTTGTTAATTAAAATATTTAAATGTGAAAATTTATTTATAAAAAAAATGCCCAAGAGAATTTAAGCATTTTGCTCAGTTGCTTCTTTTGACTATTAAATATTTTCTTTTTCAGGTAAGTCGCTGATCCATTTACATACCAAAATAATAATTTTGGAACTATAATAATAGATGCCTCTATAGTGAAAGTTTATCTTTTATGATATTTACTCGAAGGCCACGTTTATCTATGTAAGGTAAGTATGATATTCGATACTTTTTTTCATTGTAGAGTCAGCTGCTGACACTCTGCACTTTGAGAAAATTATATAAGCTAAGTAAGAGCTTATAAATATCCCTACCACTTTCAAAGCTCTATACTGAACTTTATTAAGTGTTTTAAGTAAAGAAAGGGCGCAACAAAGGGTGATACTTCCAATCAGTATCGTTAATTCCGTGAAATTTCTAGGTATTCTTATCGACAGCGATCTTAAATGGTCCTTGCATACTGACACTTTAAGGAAGAAACTAGCCTCAGCTTGCTTTGCAAAAAGATCTGTTTCGAAGGAACTAAAGTTATCTTCTGTCAAAATGGCATATTTCTCATTGTTCAGTCTCATCTTCGATATGGGCTTCCATTTTGGGGTTCTAGTACAGCGGCCCAATTTGACACTATTTTTAAGTTGCAAAAAAGAGCAATTCGTTATCTATTTGGTCTTAAACAAACAACTCATTGCAAGACCTACTTTAAATATCACGGAATTTTGACGCTTCCCTCTTTATTTATTTTGGAAACGGTTTGTTTGATTCGCAAGCATCTAAACATTTTTCCTGATAGACCTGATCATGGCTACTCCATTAGAAATTCGGATTGTAACGTTTATTTACCGATCCCGTCCACTCAGCTAGTAAAGAATTCTATTCTATATAGTGCAAAAAAAACTTTATAATCACCTTCCAAGAGAAATTAAATCCGCAACATCTTTCATTAAGTTTCGTAAGATGACAAAAATCTATCTCTGTGAAAGACCATATTATTTAGTTGATGAGTTTCTCAATGTATAACAACGAAACAAAATTAGTATTGTTTATAATTACATTTGGGTGTCTCAAGCAGTGGCTACAATTTGTCTCATTTGTTGTCTGTACAAATTATGTAAGTGATAAAATAATTTTACTAATTTAAAATTGTATTGTTCTGTTTTTTTATTATATTTGTTTTTGTTTTATACTTTTTATACTCTTTGTACTTTTTGACTGTTTTTTTTTTAGCTTTGTCCATAAAATTGTTCAATAATTTTTAGTGACAATAAAGCATATTTCTATTCTATTCTAACTTCCAAGAAAAATCGGTCCATATTCAAGGTTTAATCTAACATTGACCTTGTATACGATGAGTAAAGTATGTGGTAGGACTCTTACCATGTTCGATACAGGCATCGAATAATATTAACTCCACTAGAGGCCCTTAACTTGTTCTTTTCTTTTTGACTTTTCCAAGAAAGGGAATTATCTAAAATACCTCATAAATGGGAAACTTCCTGTTTTTAATCTAATAGCATGGTGACTTTGGATTTGGAAAGTTTGGTGAAAGCCCAATGAAAATTTCCCACTTTCTTTCACGTTACTAATACTGGAGTATCAGGGGAAATAATACAACAAAGCACTGGAAATTATTTTTTGCTGTTGGATTTAAGTTTCTTTTTACAATCTGCCATAACTATTTTAAAATATATGAAGTTCTCTAGAGAAGGCTCCTTTTTGAACTTTTTAACTACTCCCCTCTTTGATGTAATTAAAACTGAACGGTCTTCATTTCACCAAGGATATTAAGTTTTAGAAAATCTAGTACGCCTTTTCTTCTAGATGCTTTGCTTTGCTGTTTTAATATTAGGTTCTGAAATTCTTTTTACGAGTCTTTAAGTATATTGTAAACGTTAGGCTCAATGTACCGATTAAATTATATAAAGCTCCCCATTGTCTTTTTTTACCTTTAAGGCACTGAGACTTGAAGAAGATCATTTATTTGGGGGCTATTTATATCTTACCCATAAGACAATTGAAATGAAACTGATCACTTGCTCCTATATCTGGAAAAAGACGGGTGTCTTTCAGAGTCATAGCTAATAGAGAATAAAAATCTCTACTTTTTCTTTAAAACAAGTCTCCTCTGACTTTTCTTTAAGTAAAGGAGACAACTTCACTGCCTTACAAAATATAACTCTTGAAAGATTTATGTTTTTGACGTGACAACGTCTTAAATTAGGTTGTGGCTCGGAGTCACTTATGAAAAAGTGTAACGCCCGCTCACGTCTGTTACGATGAGTCACCGAACGAGAGAGAGGCCCGCCGGACCGGCGAATGCCTTGCGTCTCTCTCCCACTCAAACATGATCGGTCCGCTGCGCGCGCAGCACTAGAGAATTAGGCGCGTTGAATCGGTGCGTGCTTGTGCCTCGTTCTTTCTCGAGCGTTCTTGGCGTTGGAAAACCGAGAAAGCGTCATAAAACAAGTTCACACGTGTGGTTAAAGTATCGTCAGCTGTGTCTGTAGTGAAAATGTGGAGTGCTTAGATTCGTTATTTACAACAACTACAACAATAAAGGTAAATAATTGTACACTAATATTTCATTATCGTAAACTATGATTGATTGATTAATTGTTAGATTGACACAAAAGTTGAGAAACTGAGTTTATAGGTTATGTCATACTATTGACAAATGTTGATAGTGTTAAGTAAATTATTAGTTTAAATCACTCTGCAATCAATCGTAATTCAGTCGATTGAGAAGAAACAGCGCGTTTCAACTGCAAACAACTATTGTGCAATTTAATAATATTCATATCAATAAATATTCTACCGAGAAAAAGACGTTGTCACGTAAAATCTTCGCCCGTAAAACCGACTTTACAGGCAACCGATTTTTTTGCACAAATAATGTAAAAATGTGTATAACTTTATTAGTTAATTATAAATTTCATCGAGATACTATTCTAGAAACATCTACACTAAAAAAAAAATACAAATTCTATCAGACATCACCATATTATCAAGCACTAAATTAGGAGAATGTTCATCAATCAAAAACGGTAATAAATCTGAGTTTTACACTTGTCCCTCCAAAGATTTTGAGAACAATTAAAAGTAGCGAAGATAAAGAGGACAAAGACGATGATGAGAAAACACGCAAGATGCCAATAAAACTAATAAAAAAGAGTGATCCGAAAGGAAAAGGGACGGTAGATGAAACCCGGTAAGAAAACATCTAAAGTGGCAGAAAAGAAAAATATATAAAAAAATCCAGGCCTTATTTGGAATACACAATTTATTCCAAATACTATTATTCCTTTTAATATAGAACATGGACCATCTATTAAGAGTACAATAGAATATTCTCATGAATTTTTTTTGCTTCTGATAAATGAAAATATACTGCAACATTTAGTATTTCAAACGACTTTGTATGCGACCCAAGAAGGTAAACCGTTCAAGCCAACATGTAAACATGAAATTTTACAATTTTTAGCTGCAAATATCCTTATGGGTATCAAGTCATCACCTAGCTACAGAGTTCACTGGTCTTCACAGGATATTTTGTGAGATAACTATATTTCGAAAATAATGAACAGAAACAGGTTTAGTTGGTTACTTGGGCATACACATTTGAACGATAATTCCCTTTAGCCTGATAAAAGAACTCCTAATTACGATAAACTTTATAAAATACATTTGATTTTAGAAGAGCTACTGGAATCTTTTAAGCAGTAATACAAGCTAGGAGAACATCAGTCTATCGATGAAAGTATGATTCGTTTCAAGGGCCGTTCCACTTTGAAGCAGTATATGCTCAAAAAACCCATAAAAAGATGGTACAAACTTTGGGTACGTGCTGATGCTGTGACTGGTTATGTTCAGGAGTTCCAAACATACACTGACAAAGTAGACAACGTAAAGGTAGAAACTGGTTTAGGTTAACGTGTTGTGAAAGATCTCACAAAAACTCTTGTTGGCAAGGGACACAAGGTTTATTTTGACAACTATTTTTCGTCCGTATCTCTTATGAAATATTTATTGGAGAACAATATTTACGCATGTGGTATAGTAAGAGCTGATCGTTTTAATTTGCCACAAGATATTGTAGACGAAAACAGATGGAAAGAGGAGAAACAGATTGGCGGCAGGATTCCAATAAAATGGTCTTCACTAGGTGGAAAGATAAGAAGGGGATCAATTTTTTGTCCAAATTTCATGATCCTATTGAAATGGTGTCTGTCGAAAGAAGACAGAAGAATGGTTCTAAAGAAACTGTGGCTGCACCAATAGTTGTAAAAGACTACAACAAATATATGGGTGAAGTGGATAAGGCGGATATGCTGAAGAGTCTATACGAAATAAATAGAAAAAGTAAGAAATGGTGGCATCGCATTTTTTTCCATTTACTTAATTTAGCAGTAACTAATGCATTTATCATAATTTAAATGTATAAGTCCAGGACGTACATTATCATTGAAAGAATTACGATTAGACGTTGTTACAGTTCTTATTGGTGCTAATACAGATAACCCAAAAAAGGGACCAAAACATGCAGTAAATGGTTTCAAAAAATATGTACCTATTAGTTAGATAGTAGATTAGTTAGATAAGATAGAGTGGCTCATTTGCCTCTTCATGGAACATCAAGAAGATGTGGGTTATGCAGTACAACCGCAAAGATGGTCTGTGTTTATCTGACAATAAAAATTGTTTCCAAAAATTCCATACCCTTGAATAAGTGACTTTTGTGTTTCGGTGGTTTCACGGTGAAACCATACTTTTTTTATAATATTTGTTACGATTAAATTTAAATTTTCAGAAAAAGTGTTGATTTAATGAATTAAGTTTCCGAAATTTCTTTTATTTTAGAAAAAATAGGAAAAAAAAACAATGTGGGCTGCAAAGGGTTAATTGAAAAAAGACAAAACGATGTGCTTTATGCTTGTTCCTCATATACCGGTAAATTAAACGACCAAAAATGAAAAATCAAATCAAAAATGATATTTGGTTACTGCTCTAATCGATGAAATGATAAGTTCTCTTGTAGAATATATTTGATTGTTATTATGTATGTACGTATTGATAAATATCAACTGAAACATTAACGAATGTTGACAGTTGTAGATCTAAATTTTACTAAATAAATAATATATTTATATGTTCGATATCCGCTTCCCATTTATCGGTCTAGTTCCGAATTAATTTAATTTGTTTCAATCACGGACTGAAATATTGTCGATACGAAACTTCGACAGATTCATTAAAATATATTATGATAAATGCAAAAATAGTTGTATTATTTACCAAGTGAAAATATTTTACACATTTACACGTTGTTTTCACCACATCATACAAAATGGAAAATTAATTAAATTAATCTATCAGGTAAGAATTTGAATATCAGTTTTGAACATACAGAAAAGAAACATTTATGTTTTTATTTTAATTATTAAATGATAATAAATTAAACTTAATTAATACGTTAATAAAATTAATCCGTGCAAACATGATGTCAAAAATTTCTCCCCTAGTTTTCAGGGTAGCGCAGTTTCTAAAAAAGGTGAAAAGGTTCAATACCTTATTCTCTATGTTAAAAAAACAAATAATATTTCCTGCTTGGCTGTCTTTGGCAACCACCTGGCTAGACTCTGATCAGGTGGTCAATTAATCTGTATTTTTCACGACGTATTTTCTGTATACGATTTTTCTTGAGAATATCTACGGGAGTGTACGGGAGCCTCTCCTAAGGTGCGTTAAGACTATTCGTAATCCTGCTTGAACTAGTAGAAATTGATTCTAATGTTAAAGGAGAAGCCGAACCCCAGTATGTCTGCAGTGTCTGTGGCCTGTAGTTTCCTAGGTCGTGGCTTTTTATCGGGTATTCTCCTATCTCTGCACTAAACAGAATGTCGTTGGAACCTTTCTGGACATAAGCAGCTGTCCGTTTGGCTAATCACCTTAACTTGCAAGCGATATCGTCACCATATGCGTCATACTCACCTCGTTCTCTATTACTCTTTTTTAAAAGTTGAAAGGATTCATTTATTCGTGGATCTTCATTACTACGCAGTTTTTTGTCGAGTTACGCCCATATTGTTGCCTTGTGGTGTAGTCTCTTGAAAAGTGGTGTCTTGAAAAAGCACTTCTGGTGTATGTACTTCCCCACTTTCTACGTGTTCTTCTTCTGTGGTTTCAGTCAAAGTGCCCTAAAAAAATAGCTTGGTAAATTAGCATATTCTGTCAAGGGTAACCTACGAAAATAAATTATTATTGAATGTAGCTTCTTTTTTAGATGCCCCAATCTTCAATGTCCGATAAATACAGGCAGCGATTATTTTAATTACAAGGGAACTTTCAATATCTTCTCTTTGCTATAGTGGATGACGATTATTGTTTTCTTTATGATGACGTGGGCTGTCAGGTGCAAACCTCAGATGGCGGCTATTTCGCAATACAACTTTTTTTAAAAAACTGGAAGGCAGCAGTTTAATTCTTCCATGTAGTAAAAAACTTTCTGGTGGGGAGATGTTGGCACCGTACACACACACACATAATTTGTTGCAGATGATGAATTTTCGTTGCATAATAATATAATCAAACCATACTCAGGACAACAAGAAAAGGGATCCAGCAAAAGGGTTTTTAATTACAGGCTGAGTAGAGCTACACGAATTGTAGATAATGTTTTTGGTGTAATCTCTGCTGTATTACTAATTCTTAGAAAACCCCTACTTTTGGAGCCTCCAAAAGCTAAAGTACTTGTGATGGTTTGTGTTTATCTACACAATTACTTAAGACGAAATGCAAGAAACACTTATACTCCACACTCAACACTTGACTGTGAGCAAGATGGACAAATTATTCCAGGAAATTGGAGAAATGAATCAGAGCCAAACGATACATTTCGGTCTTTAAAAAACATACCTCGTAAATCTTCTCAAACTTATCAGAACATTAGAGATTAATTTGCAGATTATTTTGTTAATTAAGGAAAAGTTCCATGGCAAAACAATTATCAGTAAGGAAAATTTAGTTATGTGTATATTTTTTATATTTGTATTAAACCTTTTAAATTATTTATGTCAGTTTTGTGTCTTCTTCTATGTATAAAATTAATTTCATTGTATCGCATACGACGAAATATGTGCAACTGAACACATTTTCTAATAACGAGTGATTCTTGGGCTAATTTTGAGTAAGAATATTCGGAAACATGTGCCCGTCAACTTAGCAAAACAGCATTTGAAATAGAAAATCGTACATGAGTTACATGACATTACATTAAAGCTGTGTGGTCGGAGGATGAAAGCATAAAAGTCAATTTTTGAGAACCATTTTTAATTATAAAAACCACCTAAAAAACATTTCTACTGCTGAAATACAACAGAAAAATCAAAATTTGCTCCACGTAGTTCCAAATTTTTTATTTAAATTATTGTGTATTTTTTTATTTAAATTTTTTATTTAAATTAATTAATTCAAATTAATTAATTTAAATTATTAATATTTAAATTAATTTAAGTTTCAAATTAAATTCTGATCTTTTTCATATTCGCATTTTTAACTTTAATTAATTAAATTTAACATTAAAACTCAAAAATTGACTTGTCCACTTTGTCTACTATTATCTACTTTCGTCAGCCGACCACACTTTAAATACAGATTTAAAATGTACATACCTTCGTATTTCTTGTTGCCGTAGGCTGATATTTCGTGTGCAAAAAACTGAAATGTTTGAAAACAAACCAAGGAGAATCCAATTCATCGGTTGCTATTCCGGATTTATTATTTTGGCCACTTTTTGACGAGACTTTCTGTAAGTTGCCAGTAGTGAAGTTATTTTGCGTTTAATCTCTTGCATATCTACATTCAGCTCCTAGGATATTTCCTTCCATGCATTGTTCTTTTTGTTTAGGATTTTATAGAATTTATTAGAACTATCCCACAAAACTGCGTGTTTTTCGTACATATTTATTAAAATAATTATACTATTATTCCACTCCATTTTAAACATAAACCTGCATGATATGCACGCCCGATTAATACAAGTCACATTCTTCTTCTTCCTATGCCGTCCCCATTAACGGAGGTTGGCGACCACATTTTTAAAAGCTTCTCTGTCTTTTGCAACGTGGAATAATTCGTCTACAGTCATGTTTGTCCAGTCTCGAATATTTCGCAACCATGACTACCTCTTTCTACCTATTGCCTTTTTGCCATCGACTCTACCCTGCATGATGACCTGCAGAAGACTATATTTATTATTTCTTAGTATGTGTCCAAGGTATGCAGTCTTGCGTACTTTTATCGTTCTCAACAATTTTTTGTCTCGACCCATCCTTCTCAGCACTTCCTCATTGGTGACCCTGGCAGTCCATGGAATTCTTAACATTCTCCGGTATATCCAAAGTTCAAAGGCTTCAATCTTTTTAACTATTTGCGCTTTTAGTGTCCATGTTTCTACCCCGTACAAGTCACATAAGTAATCAAAATACGAAGATTTCCGTCCAACTATACTCGCAAGCTTACACGAATTTCCTTTGATGTACCGACACTCGCCGGAACCTTTCAAGTATCTTACTTGTGTGGCTTGTGCTGCTCTGGCTCCGTCACAAGTCACAAGTAAAAGCCTGAGTACGAGCACGAGCACGGGTAATCTGGACGCGCCTTAGATGGTTGCATTTGAAACTTGGTCTTGCCATGTCAATACCTAAAATAGTCTATAACTTGCCGTTTCTGTTCTCTTAACACTATGGTTTGTTTTTAAACCAGGAGGAGTAATTCAAATTTATCGCTTCGTAATGCTTGCTTGTAATTGGTCCAACAAGTTTAATCCACTAAATTATGACAGTTTGACGCTAATGACATTTATGAAATTTTAAAATTCAAAATTTATATCGACGATTTTTTGTATTTTCTGCGTTATTTCTTTAATTTTTAGATTTTTCGTTTCCATTTGTATAAAAAACAGTTCTTTTCAGAACTATTTAGCGACGTATTAGTGTTATTAAGATAAAAATATGGATTCAATGCCAAGTACTAGTGTTAATTTTCCTTCTCCACCTTAAAAACGCCAGGTAGATTTGGGTCTTTTATCATCAAATAAAAAACAATGCATTATAAACATGTACAAACAAAATTCTGAAATGAAAATAACAGCCATGGTAGCAAAAATAAAACAGTAGGCAACAGGTTAGTTTTGCAGAATGGTTATTGTTAAAATCAAGACTTCCTAAGGTAATATGCTAATTTTAGGTATTGCTAATTCAATTATTTACAGAACAATTTAGGAATATAAGCAGAGTGGAACAGTAAGATGTTGTAAAAATATTGACGGGCGACCTTCTATCCTTGCAATATACGATGAGAGTTAAAACATCTGTATTTGTACGACAGATAAGTACACAGCTTTTTTTTCAAGATTGAAATGCCCACTTTAAATAAAATTTTATTGATTTTAGATATAATTTTATTACGAATATATCGCTTTCGTATACTTTCCGGGCGATTTTCTTCTACAATGTGATAAATAAACTCTAAAAATTCTTCAACTTCTTCATAACAATCCAACATTTTTTTATTGTAATCAAAAAAACCAAATAATACATATTGGAAGTGAATTGGAAAAAATTATTATTCAAACATAAACAAAGTTAGGTTATAATCGACTTGTGAGGTTGTCTGATACTGATTACTGGATTACCGCAAGGCCGAGGTAATCAACCAAAAAAGAAGATGTATTTGGTGACTTTTCTAGTAACTTTTTTGGGTGTGAATCTGTCTTTTTAGTTTACTCCTCCTGGTTAAAAAACAAACCATAGAAAGACTGGCGCTTAACGCATTCTGAGAAGTGCCGCAGTCGTCATTTTGATGGTCGGACTTAGAAAGCGGTTGTTGCTTACTTTAATTTAAGTTAAATTCAAATTATTATAAAAATAACTATGTTTTACTAAACGTATTATAATAATAATAGGTAAAATTAAATATCTTAATTAAACGAGACCGTA
This sequence comes from Diabrotica undecimpunctata, assembly GCF_040954645.1. Taxonomy (NCBI): domain Eukaryota; kingdom Metazoa; phylum Arthropoda; class Insecta; order Coleoptera; family Chrysomelidae; genus Diabrotica; species Diabrotica undecimpunctata. The sequence continues at coordinate 135,135,021 of NC_092803.1, read as the reverse complement.
ATATACCTATATATAATTATTAGTTTTGAAGTTTTGCACAATTAATGTGCTTTTTAATATGCTTAGGATATTTGACACATACGTATTTTCTACAAGTAATACATGTTTTACATATTTGATGTGTTCTGAATATAATTTTATTGTTTTATTTTATTTGACAGTGCTTCCTCCTATTATTTATAGCACTTTTATCTACCGTCAAATGTTTAGGTGTTTCAGAAATTTGAATACTACCGGAGTCCCTTTCTGTATCACATATTCTGCTCTAAGTTCGAGAATAGTTTGTAGAATAAAATCGTGGCGCGATACGTTTTTTTTATTTTTTTATAACCAATCCACGAATTAATTGCTGCCAAAACTAACACGTTATAGATCACAATCACAGGCCACCTTCGGCTATCAGCTCTCACTGTATATTTGCGTGTCATTTAGTCGATACTGGCAACACCACAATCAACATTGTTGCGTTATAAGAACCAATCGTTTTTTAGCACTTTTGGCAATTTCAACTTGTGGATGCATTGTACTCAAGATCATTATATTTTTTGTCGGCTTTTCTTGATAGACTATAAGGGTTGTGTCGTTGCCTGTACCGTACCAATGATAGTAGTATTTTGGTCTTTTAAATTTATAAAATAAAAATAGCTATAAAAGGTCCCCTCTTTTCACACTGCAAATAAAATGCTTAACCCAGTCTTCTTATTCAAACGCCTATCGGCAAAAATTTGAACAAGTTCAATCGCGTGATATCATATAACATAATTGGCTGAGGTACATAAAACCAAAGTCTTAACCATAGTTTAATATAAAACTTTTTGGAATATATACCTACTCGGACCTAAAGTAGACAATCAAAAATCAATAATTCTAATTGTAGTTTTTATTTCGAAACAGTTTTGTTCGAATGGTCAGTAATACATTTTTTCATAAAATTGTGTGTTCATTCTACGAGGAAACTTTTAGTCTATTTTTCTAAAACGTGCTCAAATAAAGTATTACTCCCAAGACAATAATATCTGATAAATATGTTACAGCAAGAAATATAGCTTAATCATGTGAATGAGGAGACTATACGTTACATCGATGCGGCGTGAATTTGTCGGGAAATGGAGTGCTGTTTGTTGTTTTTAGTGGGAATAAAGGCGCTATTATTGTTGCAGACAAAAGAATGGCTTAAATCAAGTATAAGATAGATATTTTTAAAGAACATTATAGACAAACAATACTTCTGTTTATATTGCTAAAAATTAATGGCGTTGAAATACTTGATAATTTTCATCATTCTATGAGTGAACAAAAAAAAAAGAATTAATATTAAATGATACATCTGATCAGAGGTAGAGAAAAACTTAGGCATTTAAGAAAAATGTTTCTACTATTAGATGCTTAATTTAAGCTTTGTTTTAAAAGTTTCCTCTTTTATTACCTTTTTCCATATTTTTCTTTTCCTCAAGATTTAAGTCATATGACTCTTACTCCACAGAAAAAAATTATTCGACCAATAGATCATCGGATTTCACTACGAAGTTTAACCACGATTGTGTACTAAAAATGTCATATGAGATGAGCAAACAAAGGAAATGTAGACTGAAGCCAGGGTACGTTTTTCGGAAAATTGTATTTTCCTAATTTTCCGAAATTTTTCAAAAACGAACTTTTAAGTGGTACGACGGAGAAAATCACGGAGATTGACCTAAAAACATTACATGTTTAGGCCATAATTAACACCCTTAGGGTACCAGTAGGCCTTATGCCAAAATGTTTAAAAATATAATCCATACTCCTGTATCGATTTTTAAAATGGCATACGGTAAAACAATTTTTTACAAAAAAAAATTCATTTTTTACGAAAAGTTGTTCAGAAAATCACACAGTTTTCACATGGTTTACTTTATAAGGGATAAAATCGTGGACGAACTTCATCGGAAATCCGACGGTCTACAAGATCTTATATATGTGCCACTGGTTGGTCCGTAAGCATACTGCGGTCGTACTACACCTCGTATTTATTATTTTTAAATATAGTATCGGGTTTTTATTTACAGTAAGGGAGATAGAATCGGATAGAATTGCATCAGAGATCGGTTTGAAGAAGTTCTAATTAGCTAGCTAGTTTTAATAAAATATCTTTTCTACTGGTGCTTGTTACTGATATTTTTCATCTTGTACTTGAGAATCTTTAATGCTATTATATAAATATTAGGTATTCTTTGGTTAGGATTATCTCGTCGAGAATGACAAGCATTAAATCCTATGTTTAGTGAAACATCTATCCTGATGTCAGCCAATAGTATAACGCTGTATTTTATACATTGTTTCAGCTGACTTAATTGAGATTCTAGTAATGGCGAGATTTAATCATGTAGATACGTATTTTTTTCCTTTTTTTAAATTTAAATACTTATTATTACACTCTCCATATTTAAACTATACAGCTCCCACTCCATCTTAGGGAAAAACTCACTTATCCGAGATATCAAGATGGTTATCAGAAAATTTTTAGTTTGGCGTTGAAAGTTGTATTGCCCAAAACTACGAACTTATTATACTTGTGATTATTAGCTTTTTTTCACTAGGTTTACATAACTTTATTGTACATATACAGCCTGCTCAACAGGCCCTGAATTAGAATTTTCTCACTGTTTTTCTCCATTTTCTTCTGTCCATGGCCGTAGTTCTCAAATGTGTTTTCCCGATTGTATGTAGGTCTTCCTTATACGCTTTTACTCACTTTTTTCGTGGTTGTCCTCTTCTCTTTTTTCCTTTTTTTCCCAGCAGCGAGTCATTTGCCCTTCTTCTGTCTGCCATTCTTGCAAGATATCCTAACCATCTAAGTTTCTTTGTCCTGAAGATCTAGCTAATTTATGATTTCCAGCATACCTCTTCGATTTCTGCATTCGTTGGTCTCCTCCAAACTTTTTCATAGTCTTGTACTCCCCGAATATGTTTCTTAAAACACTTCCTTTCTAGACGTTATATTTTTGATTTTTGTTCATAACCCATATTTCGCTTTCATACACGACCATGGGTTAAATCACTGTTCGATATATTCTTAATTTTGCCTGGATGTTTTTGCGCTTGGTAGTATGTGTAAAGCTCGTTCTTCATTTCACTTAACTTAAGAGTATTGTGAACAGCGGATCTCCCTGCTTTAGTCCCATTCTTACTTCAAATTTTTCTGTTAGGCTTTCTTCTATCCAAATAACTTTGTTATGACTACAAATTACTTATAATTGATAAATAGTAAATATTGTAGTGAATTTATTAATTGTTATGTCTTTATTTAATTTATAATGTCTTTATTAAAAGGTTCCTATTTTAATTTATTAAAAAGCACGATAACTTATATCAATTTATTTAACGAATAATACATAATTTATATAGGCGAACGTAACAATCAAAATCGCGAGCGCGTCTTCAAAATTAACTGACTCTCTTCAATTAAAGTTCCGTTATTATATATGAAATCTTGTTATTCGAGAACGGCGGCGATTTCCCATCGAACTAACCAGAAGCTCAGACCGGTCTCATCGGCCTACCTGGACACCTCTAGTCGGATGATTCATCATAATTTGGGTCTAGATCCTTTGCCGAAATTTCTACAACAAAACAGAATTAGTCATAATATATTTACGGTTATTTTACGCCATGATATTTATCGTAACAATATTTTATCATGTAAAATAAAATTTACAGAATAAATTTAGTAGATTTATCGTATAAATAAGATACTTACGATAAAATGTAGTGTTTTATGTGGATTGTAGATGTAAAAGTAATTTTTTAGCCTCATTTTCTTTAAACACTGTGACCTAAAAAAATTTTTGTGTATACTTACATGATCATGTTGTCGAAAAACCTATTTCTGGTGTTTTTGACGTTGATGAGCAATTAACCTGCATTTGCCTTTAAATCAAAATATTTTTGCCTTTCCCATTTTTTAGACTTCATTTATTATGCTGTTTTTGGAATATCACTTCAAGTCAAGTAGACAGACTAGCTTTTTCTCTACCTTTAGAAATACTGCAGGCAAGATTTGTTTTTTTTTTAGTTAATATTATGTTTCAATTATATATATTTTTAATTTACAATAAATCTTTTTCTTCTAATTTTATGTTCATTATCGATCATTGGATATCATATTGGCTACCATATTTCCTATCACGACTCTATTGACAGCAGCTCTAAATAATGATGTAGTCGATTTTCCGTACCATTGTCTTAGATTTTTCAGTAATGATGTTATTCTTCTACCAGTATCACGTTTACATTGGATCTTTCCTCGAATGATCAGATGTATAAGTTTATGTTATTGAAAAGGTGTCTCATAATGTGACCAAACTATTCCAGCTTGCGTAACTTTATTATATTAACCAGTTGTGTTTTTGATTCCGGCGTCTAAGGACCTCCCTATTTCTATCTCTGTCGACCCAGCTTATTCATAGTAGTCGTGTATATAGCCACATATGAAAGGCTTGCAAGCGTTTAAGCATCGTTTCACTTAGGGTCCACGCTTTCACTTCATACAGTAGCACTGAAAACATATAGCAATATATCATTTGAACGCGAAGGTCAATACTAAGATCTTAGCTGCAAAATACGATCCTCATTTTTACAAAAGTGGCTCGGACTTGTTTTATGCGGATTTAATTTCTACAATAATTGGATCCCAGCGGACATTGATATTACTGCCTAGATACATGTGTTTCTCTACTCTGTCCAGTGCGACTTTTATACCATCATCCTGTCTATAGTTTTGTTTGCTAACTATCGTATATTTATTTTTCTTAACGTTGAGTTTTAATCCATACTGATCTCTTGTTTTTTTTATTTTATTTATTAAGTTTTGAAGGTCTTCTCCACAATTAGCCAACACTAAGGAATCGTCAGCATATCTAATAATGTTTAAGATAACATCTTAAACTAATCAGTGTCTCATCAGATTTATTGTCTAATAATCAGTGCATGTCTTTTCATGATGTTTTTTGGTATTGTGACAAATTTACTATAATAAATATCTTGGTTCGTTTGTCCTAGTCAAACTCATTTTTCATATTTAATTCTAGGATAAGACGTTCTCACACCTTAAAGACTAAGCTAGACGAGGCTAAACAATTGGCTCTTAAAGAAAGTTCTGAATTTTATTTTTCTACATTGGCTCAGAATTTTGGTAGGTAGTTATAATATTATCCATTGTCACCCACCGTTTCTGATGAGTCGTTAGATGGTTACACATTGGCAAACAACGACTAAAACCTAGACCTTGATGGTTACAAATGCAGTTATGGTCTATAATAACATAATTTAATTTTCCTTACAGTTAAATAACAGCTTAATATCATATTTTAGATCTATCTTAGTTACGAGCAGTCAGAATTACTGCTCCTATTTAACCCTTAAATACTGCCTTGGATGTTTCAGGACGTAGACACTGACATGCGGTATGTTATACCGCTGCCTAGGCTCCTTTGTTTTCAATATGAGTTTGTCTCATATCACTGTATTTGTTTTTTACATCAACTATGGAATAATTCTTTCTACTCCTGTAAAATAAAATACTGCTCCAAATAAAATAAACTTTATTTTTTCAAGAAAATTGTGAACGCATGCAAAAAAAATGGTGGGCGTTATTACAAAATCCTTTATAAATTGAATGACAAAAAAATTTGAGTAGGTATTGGTGACCAAAAAATGGTTAAAGAATATAGAAAGGCGCACACTAATAATATGAATAAACAAAAGAATAAAATACAAAATACTGACAATAAAACTGAAAATTGCAATAAAATAACTAGTGATTTTGAGCGCAAGGTCTGCAAATTTTCTTTGTACACTGTAAGCATACTGGTTTTCCACAAGAAAAGCACACATAAAAAATTTTTCGTTTAAATTCACTTGGACATAAGTAAGACGTTTTTGTCCTAGTATTCGTTCAATACAACATATCAATTCTTTTGGGATTCTGGGATTTTCGAGTTTTCTCTGAAGATGTGGTAAAACTAATTGCTTCGCCAACTCCTTTTTGTAGTTTAACCTCTCCGTATTTTTTTCCTGTAGTGATTGGTATACAACATGTGAATTAATAGCAGCTATATCAATGATGCGGTAAAAAACAATAAGTGACCATCGGCGAGAACGACGTTTAACAGCATATTTGGCACACTTGGTATCTAATGTATCGACACCTCTTTTTGTAAGATTATAATGAGCTATAACCTCTGGTTTCCCAGTAATCTGATCCGTGCTTATTGAATGGTACATTGAAGAAATAAGTAAAACCGCCTTCGATTTTTTTAATACATGGGAAATTAGGGTTAAACTTTTCGTAAATCTGTAAGAATACGAATTTACTTCCCTGCATCGGTGTGTCTGGAATTCCGGAGGGATTTTTCGGTTTTTTTCTCTTAAGGGTTTCCACATAGGTTAACTTCTTTACTTCTAACTGCTGTACTAATTCTATAAGATAATTCTGTAGAACTAAACCAATCATCGACTGTAATATTACGGTTGGTTTCATAAATAGGAAAATAGTGCGTTCATTAAAGGTATCTGAGTGTAGCATTTAAAACAAAAAAGTTTTATAACATTTTTTTATAAAGTCAACCGTTATCAAAAAATATATAAATATATATATATATATATATATATATATATATATATATATATATATATATATATATATATATATATATATTTATATATATATATATATATATATATATATATATATATATATATATATATATTAAATTTAATCCATTTGATTAGTGTCCACAAAAAAGTAAAAACATCCGGCAACGTTGAGCTCCAAAAGGTATGGGCAGAATGCGATAGTTTAATTTATTTTGATACAGAAAAGGTACATTATTTGTAAACAGTTGTAATTACCCGTAGCTCAAGAATAAATAGTATTGTCATGTTTTCGATCCGCGAGTATCACGATATGTTAATTACGTACGGTGAAGCCCACTGTGACAGTAATAGTGCTGTTAGACTTTATGTTGAACGCTATCCCGAACGACGACATCCTAATGCCCGAAGTTTTGTGAACGTATCCCAAAAGTTTTTAGAGACGGGTTGTGTGATGCCTAAAAAACTAGCGGTACCCACAGGTAGTGAGCCTGATAATATCGAAGCTGAATTTTTAAAACTCTTGGAGGAAGAAGGAATAAATTGGATCACGGCTGTATTCAATAAAATATACAATACAGGAATCAACCCTGATAAATGACTAGAATCAGAATTCATAGCGATACACAAAAAACAGGGGCTAAAAAGTGCGAGGAATATCGAACAATCAGCCTAATGAGCCACATGATGAAACTGTTTCTTAGAGTCATCCATGGAAGAATTTATAAGAAGTGCGAGGAACAAATATCGGACAGACAGTTCGGCTTCCTTAACGCAGTGGGTACCAGAGAGGCACTTTTCGGAGTACAGGTACTGATTCAAAGATGAAGGGACGTTAACTGCGACGTATACGCGTGCTTGATCGACTATGAAAAGGCATTTGACAGAGTTCAACATCAAAAGATGATAAACATTTTAATAGAGGCAGACCTGGATGACAAAGACCTCAGAATAATTTGAGAACTCTACTGGAATCAGACCGCATACATGAAAATTAACGGAGAAGGAACAGATCACATAAAAATACTACGTGGAGTTAGACAGGGATGTATCCTATCGCCGTTGATATTTAATATGTACTCAGAGAAAATTTTTAACGAGGCTCTTTACGAAATAGACAAAGGCGTCCTTCTAAATGGCGAAAGAGTAAACAATGTTAGATATGCCGACGACACCATGGTGATAGCAGATAGTTTAGAGGGACTTCAGAGGCTAATATACAGAATAAACTAGTACAGTCAACAGTACGGACTAAATAATAATACCCACAAAACGAAACAAATTATTATCAGCAAGGAGAATATAAATGGGGCTCATCTATACATTAATGGGACGCAGATAGAGCGAGTAAAACAGTATTGCTACCTGGGAACTATTATAAACGAACAGTGGAGCAATGTACAGGAAATAAAGTGCCGCATAGGAAAGACAAGAATGGTCTTTAACAAAATGAGCGCCATCTTAAAAGTCACAACATATCCCTAGATACAAAAATGAGACATTTGAGATGCTATGTTTTCTCTGTGTTGTTATACGGGGCGGAGGCATGGACGCTTACAGACACCACTATTAAAAAACTTGACGCATTTGAGATGTGGCTTTATAGAACAATGCTCAGAATATCATGGACAGCAAGGATCACGAACAAGGAAGTTCTAGAAAAAATGAAGAAGGAACCAGAGATTGTGTTTACGATCAAACGCATAAAATTGCAATATCTGGGACATGTTATGAGAAATCAGCACCGTTACTCCCTGCTGCAGTCTATAGTGCAAGGTAAAGTCAAAGGTAAGCGGGGACCCGGTAGAAGGAGAATATCATGGCTGCGGAATTTAAGAACATGGTTTAAGAAAACCTCAACGGAGCTGTTTCGAGCCACAGCGAGCAAGGTCATGATTGCCAATATGATTTCCAACATCCGAAACTGATAGGAACCCGAAAAAGAAGAAGAATATGAAGGTACACAGATGGTTTTCTGGAAATCTTTTATAAAACACGTTTTACAACAAAATATATTTTCGGCCCGGTATAGTATACCGCATGGCAATGGTTAAGGATTAATTCAATATATTCTGTAAAAATTAGTTTTGATTGATTTTGTGAATATCGTGTCGTTTCATCTTTTATGCATTAATTTTAATAATACTTATTTTTAATAAGGTACATTTAAAGGTATTCTTAGCTTTTCATGATCGCTTCAATGTTTTTTTTTTGATGATTAAATATTTTTTTGTAAGCGGATAAATAAAAAATATGGTTATTTATTATTATATTTTGTAGCGGCATTATGTAAACACTAAACTGTATCTAAGGTTTCAAGTTTCATGTGTAGTTAAAACTTTTATATAATAAAACATGCGTGACATTCTACTTAGTTTTATTTTATCGGTTAGTTCTCCTACACCTTAATAGACTTTTATAATGCATAAGCAGCCTTAAGGGGCAGTCCATCTCGAAACCCAATATCTCGCTGTAAGAGAATACACAAAGTTAAGGGAAACTTAGTATGTTAATATTAGTTCACTTATCCTTGTTTGACTAAGTTTCGACTAACTTCTCTCTAATACTGACAGGGTAGTTAGCACCAATTGCAAGGAGATTATAGTTGATATCCTCGATGCACATCTAGTAACCCCTAATTATCATATTATTTGTTTAATTTACGAATACAATATAGTTTCGTTAATAAATCGAAAATATGTGACAAATATCATAAATTAAAGATGCAGTTAAGCAAATAGTTATCTAAAACAAGTTTTTTTTAATTGTAATAAAAAGTAAGATAAAAATTCGAAATTAAAATAAAAAGCACTCCGAAAAATACAAAATATTTACTTTCTCTAAATTACAATGAAAAAAAGAATACAGTAATAAATACTATTTATCTACTTGCTTTTTCTAAGTTTTAATGAAAAATACAGTAAAATAATATAAATGCTTTATCCAAACTTGTATTTTTAGTAGTTGGTGGCATCGGTTTAATTTTCTTAAAAGGTCCTAAGTATCTATCCTTTTATTTGTTGGTTATTATTTAGAACGACTCACCATCATGTTATATATTTTTCTAACGTACATAAACCCGAGCAATGTGCAGTTGAACCAAAGAAAATAATTTTTTGGCGATTTTTTTAAAAATAATTTTTTTTTATTAAATTTACTTTTAGGTATGTTTGTTTAATATATTTATAATTTATCATAAGAAAGTTTTGAAAGTTTTGCTGTTATTTGCAACAAGTTATAGTCAGTTTGGTTTCTTGGGGTCCCGCCACACTCCGTTTAGTAAGTAACGACAGGTATGTATTTTGCATAATGCCAAAAACTAAGTTGAGTACTAGTGATGAGGAGGTCAGGAACGATCCGTTCACAAAGATCGAATCTTTTCGAAGACCCGTGATTGATACAATCACGTTCTGTGACCCTATCGTTCGAATGACCCTATAAATAACGCTGTCTAGTGTGTACGAAATGAACTGTCTGATAGCGACACGTTGATTGGTCAATTCATCGCGCTCCTAATGAACGAATCTCTATGAACGGAGCCTGCATTATCATTAATTCATATATACTCTCAGAAAGATTCATAAACATAACAATATTAAACTCTACACACTCGATCTTTAGACAACAAATTTAATTAGTCGTTCATATGAACGGATCTTTATGAACAAATCATTTTAATGATTGACCTGGAAGACCCGGGTCACCAAAACAAACCAGGTCTTTCCATCACTATTGAGTACACATAAACTCCAAATTGTTCAAGCGATGGAAATTGCCCGTATCTCGACGTACGTGCTTAATAAAAATTAGCTGAAACACCAAAGTATCGAAATCCGAAAAACATAAATACTGTTTGTATTTTGAGAACGATTTCCGAAGTGGAAATAGAAACGACAATAACTAATGAAGAACTATTGGTGATATTAGAAACAGACATTTACAAATAATTTGGTACTAAAATATAGTTTAAGTAGTATCAAAGAGACTGTATAGTGACAAAAATTAGTGAGGTAGATAAAGTGTTGCAAGTTAGTGATAGTGAGAGTAGTAATCAATCAGTAAATTACATAGAAAATTTAACTTATATGTCTAAAGATGGTAGTCTGTGGGCATAAGTTCCACTTACCATGAGGATAAAGAGAAGAAAATGTAATATACAAAATACAGGTTTGACTAGATTCCCAATAGGTTCTCAATTTTGCTAACATAGAAGAAGATTTAGAATTATTTGTTCCGCAAAACTTTATGAATATAATTTTATTGAAATGGTAAGGCACTTTCTTCTTTTGTGCAAAAATAACTGGAAGCATTTACTGGTTTGATTTTCATTTTTGGAGTCTGGTACGCTAGCAAAGAACCAACATGTGTTATAGTGGGCCACGATTCAACTTTATGTCGTCCTGTAACATCATTTACCATCTTAAAGAACAAATTTCAATAGATTATGAGCTTTTAAAACGCATTGATAAATATCAATGTTTTTGATGGTTTTATATCAAATTGCAAGAAATTTTTAAATTCATCCGAACGCTTATAAGTGGATGAGAAGTTAGTTTCGGTCCTAGGCAAGGCTCTTTTTGGGGTTTATATGAAGAGTAAGCCAGGTAAGTATGTTTTAAAAATTTGGAGCTTGGATTAAATTTCGGCTTATACAGATAATATAAAAATTTATTTAGGTACCTAAGCTAAATGCAATATTATAAAATTTATACTCTTGGAGTAGAGATGGGCCTAGTAAACCATTTATCTACAGCATATGGAATATCTTGCTGCTCTAAACAAACAACCAAGAATTCTGCCATCGGCCAACAGATCTTCTTCCTTGAATCATTCCCTGTATTACGAGTCTCAAAATTTTATATTTTGGTCCTCTCATCACGTGGCCTAGTTATTTCAGTTTTCTTGTCTGTATAGTGGTGACTAGTTTTGCTTTTTACCAACCTGTCGCCAGATTGGACCAATCAAAGCGAAGATTGACTCTCTCTGGCCAATTAAAATAAAGATTATTATTTTTGATTGCATCGGTCCTATGACGGAAATATCACTGCTCACATACAATTGCTAAATACATAAAAGCAGTGTATCTTTCGGCCAAAGGATAAGCTAGTTCTTAATCTCTTGCAAGTCCTATTTTCGCAGAGTAGCCCATTTCAAAGAAACTCTTTATTTTCTCAACTGTTTCAATCAACCAACTTCTGGACTTCGTCAACGAAATTCTCGCTACTTAGAAATTTGCTGAAAATAAATAAAAAGTCTAGCGACTTTGGAATTATTTCGCAAGTAACAATTGGGAAATTCGGTACTTTGCTGTTAAGATATCCTGTATTAATTCTCCTGCATTCTCCTTAATTTAGATATTAAGATTATCCTGTTAGCTTTTGTACACCTGATTGTGTTTTAATATCATACAGTCAACAGTTTAGTAGTGCGGCGTTTTCTTCAATTTCCTGTTATTTAGTCTCTTTGAGGGCCAAATATCATTATGAGAACCTTTCTTTTAAATAATTATTTATTTTCCCTTTAATGACTGTCAATGTGTCACTGCCATAATAATTTACGTGTACAGTATTAGGTTAGATGGTCTTATTAACGTAATTCATCTCAATATTGTTAAAATAGAGTATATTGCTCTATTCTTAGCAGTTATTCCTGCTGAAATCTCATTTTCTACTTGGTTATCATCTGTGATTACCGCCCGCAATTGCTCAAACTTCTTCTAAACTACTTAGAAAGTTGTGACAATAACCTAAGAGTTATGATATGTTTTCCTTATCTAGTTGAGAAAACACCTCTCGCAAGTCTCTTGTAGAATAAGGCACTGTATCTCAATTATCAGCAAAAAAAATACCAGTTGGCAAAACTTACTGACAGATCCGAGAGTATTTCACTTATTGTATGTTTAAAGACAAAATTAAACACACACGGCAACAAGAAGTCTCCTTGTCTAGGTTCTGATGTTATATTAAGTAGCGTTGATGTTTTGTTTCCTATCTGTACCTATACAAAAGAGTTTGTCACACAGATTTGTGTTAACTTTACTTTTGTTTCTTATTTCGCTTTTCAAACATTGGTGTTCATATCTTGCTTCTTTCTATTACTTGCTGAAAATGTACGAATATGTGGTGCACATTTCTGTTAAATGCCCAGTTCCTTTCTAATATTTGTCGCATCGTTAATATGTGATCTCTTGTGTCGTGACCTTTCATCAGAAAAGCCATATTGGTAGTCAAAGAACCGTACATTTGCCAGACTGTCACACTGACATAGAATGTGCTTTGCTGTTTCTTCTTCGAGGTGACAGAATCTGCACACGTTATCTGTGCGATATAATCTGCCACTTGTGTGTCTTAAGCGCTGCCTGACTATCTGCGAAGATGGCAACTAAATGGAACGTTCTTTCCTAAATTTATATTCCTTCCACGCAGTGATGTATTATTGCTATTTCTGCTGGAAAACTGTCACATCCTTAGATCTTATCGGGAAATATATCCCTTGATTTATCCCTACTATGCCGGCTTCCACACCCTTTGATGTTTTTGAGCCATCCCTGTACCAGGTAGCAGCAGCTTGTATGGGTACACCTTCGTTCCAATCTTCCCTGCCTAGTATCTTAATTGTGAACTTATTGTTAAAGCTATATCTCATAGCTAATGTATCAATAGGTTGCCCCATCACAATATCGGCTTTAAGCTCCTCGATTAGTCTTCTGTTGTCAGCACCATGCAACTGGCTTATATGTCGCTAACTAAGGATTATTCTGTGCATCACTAATCTGGCTTTGCCCTTTATAAAGATATGAAGTGGTGATAAATTCAGCATCTAGCCTTTGTGTATTACCTAGCAACCTTATTTCTCCCACTTGCTGCATCTTTGTTCACCATGTCACCGAGCCATAGGTTGTCATTGGTCTAATAACCCTTGTGTATAATTTAATCATAGTTATTTTGGGGATAAATCCCCAATTCTTACTGCACATTTTTCTACATCTGCCCAGGGACATAGTAGCTTTCTGTGTGGTTTTCAGAATATGAGTATTCTATGTAAGCCTATGATCAAAATACACCCCAAGGTAGTTTGTTTTTTTTTGGCAAATAAAATCTCTATTCCTCCCATCACCGGCGATTGCTATATTGTCAGCATATCCTAGACAGTAAAAGCCTTCTGTGGATAGATTTCTGAGGAGATCATCTACCAAGGTTGCCCAAAGTAGAGGGGATAGAACTTCTACTTGTGGACAGCCTTCACCTACTTTTTCTTTCATGATTGCTTTAATCAGAGTGGATTTTACTATCCTATTCTCCAGGGATGCCCTTATCCATCTACACATTACCGCAGGTGCGCCATATCTACTCATAGCCTCTATTAAGGAGCTGGTAGTAACATTATTAAATGTCCCTTTTATATCTAAAAAAGCGGTCATTGCTAGATCTTTGTCTTTAATTGACTTTGAGATAAGCCTATTTAGATTATTCAATGCAAAGTCCGTAGATTTACCAGATATGCAGAAGGAATGTTGTATCTTGTTTATTTTCCTCACTTTTAACATTTAATTAATTCTACTAGTATTACTTCCATCGCTCGATGATTTGTTTTTCTTTCATTACTAGTTCTTCTGTTACTTTTCCCATAGCTTTTGTTTCCACAACTCTTCCACCTTGTCTTAATTTGTTCACTTTCCGACAGAATTTTTGTAGCTGATTTATCTCTACACTTCTATTTCCCGTATTTGATATTTTACGTACATATTTTTTAGTTATGAGTAGTGATCTTGTCTGTGCCCTTGTTCTGTGAAAATCTGCTCTATTTATATCTGTAGTATTTTAAAGCATTCTTAATCTTTTGCGATTTTTTATTTCCAGCATTTTTTCGCATTCTTTTTGAACCCTCTTTGTTTTGAACAGTTCCTTATTTACTGCGGTGATTGCTTTATCTTTATGTTATGCTCCTCTTCTTATAGAAATTGAAATATATATGTTGTTTATGGTTATATCAGCTGCCCTATAATGAAAATTGGAGTTTTATATCTGTCTTGTATAATACCAGACTGATTATCAGGATATTTCTCTTTTTTCACTTGTTCATCTATATTACTTTCCTCCAGATTTTCTTGGTATAACTAAGTAGTTTTGTGGCCCTAAAAAACTGGAAGACGCAATGCAGATAAAACAGATATATAAGACTTATAAATATAATTGTAAAATTGCATCAATAATTTAAATTGAACCTTAGCACAAAGAAATTAGGAATATGAAATCAGCAAAACATAGGTGATAGATTAAGAATAATTACAAAATAAGACGACAAAAGCATTAGAAAAGAAAGTGGAAGCATTTTAAATATAAAGGTTCCGAGTAATGCTCTTAATATTTTATGGATAAGACATGTAATGGACATTGGTACAGTTAATTATTTCAGCTATATTCTGAGAAATAAAAAATCTAACCCTCTAAAACTCAGATGTGAACGAAATACGCAAAGATAAAATAATTTCTGGCTTAAAGAAATACAACATTTCAAAGACAAGGTAAAAGAAACTAATGATTTTGTCAACATCCTACTTGTTACGGAACTCTGAGAAGCACAGTGATATTGTGGACTCGTTTTTTTATTTAGAAAAATGGCCAAATATGACTAAAGGTTAGTAACAAATTAGATTGAAATTCCAACAATAAATATGCGTCAGCATTAGTTTTTCCACTATGTTATTTAACAGTTACTTTTAGTTCCGTTCCCTTAATTTAATTATTGAAAATGTAAAAGATTCTCTTGTCGCCATATTTCGTAAGCGTGAGGTAAAAATAGGCGTTTCATTAATTAAAGAACCTCACGCGACCGTTCCGTCAGTTCATACACGTTGTGTTTCTTGCGTCCATCAATAATTGGATGTGGTTAATAAATTCCAAGTGATTCCTGCTTGTTCTGCGTTCGTGTCGAACGGTATTTCCACATTTTTTAATGGTAAAATTCACCCAAACTCGCCATTACTCGATATGCTGTTACTTGGAAATAGATTATTGTATGTCTGCTAGATGCATCTTTCTCTACAGTATTTATTAGTAAGTATATAATATGTTAGTAAGAAATTGCGAAGGAGAGAAAACTCAGGTATATATAAGTTTCGGTCTATTACGATCTTGTTTTTATACTTAATTGGAAATCCATTATGGTAGATATTCAGTAAGGAAGTAAGATTTAAAATATATTAATATCAAGATTTCACAACACAAAAAGCGTGATCTAATTTCTTGGTGCATTCGTACTTTAGGTTAGATATAGTCATAATAAAACGTTTTCCTCGTCGTAAGTGCTTGTAAGCGCCAAACAGAAATAGGTGATTTGTCAACAGAAAGTTCAGGGCTCTATATACTTTTATTGTATGCCCCGTTATTAACTCATATAATTTTTTTACAGATAGTTTTTTTTTCTATACTGGAACTACAAAGATTACGATATCCTAAATATAATACATTGTAAATAAATGACTTAAACTTCTGTATTTAATATAATAATTATTTTAATTTATATTAGTATTTGACAATTTTTTAATGGAATTTTAATTGTAAAAATGGTTCAGTAGATTTTTTTACGTTTAGATTTCATCACTTAAACATAAAAAATAAAGGTTACTTATTTCGGAATAGCGACACCTAGCGTCATGGATCGGCAACGTTTTTATGATTTAGGTTTGTATTAGTATTTGACAATTTTTTAATGGAATTTTAATTGTAAAAATGGTTCAGTAGATTTTTTTACGTTTAGATTTCATCACTTAAACATAAAAAATAAAGGTTACTTATTTCGGAATAGCGACACCTAGCGTCATGGATCGGCAACGTTTTTATGATTTAGGTTTGCTATCAGCTATCACACAGCCAGTATCCTTATAAGCAGAATGCTCGTCCGTTAAAGCAAAAGGGTCTGGTGGAATCATATGTATGTATAGTATTAATACATTTTTCATCTTTTAAATAGTGATAGACCAGTTATATGGAAAATGATAGTTATATGTAAAACCTGTAAGTTATATATAGAACTTATGTCCTTATATTCTCAAGATTAATAAATAATGGGTCTAATATACACCACTTCTACATTACTATTTGACTTTGATTTGATAGATTATTTTGGTTTTGCTCAAATTCGTAATAAAGGAAAATTGGGATAAATGATAAATATAAAAGAGCGATATTATTTAATTTGTTTAAAATTATATTAGTGCGAAATTTGTTTAATGATAAAACACTATACTTTCCAAAGTAATACAGTAAAAAAAAAGACAAAAGTAGCTACATAAAATTCTATACGTTTTACTACAAGAAACTTAAATTTTTTTATTTTATTTACAGGTCGTTAAATCTGCAGTTAGAGTTAGTCACGTGTTTTCTTCGGTCGATATGTTTAAAAACATGTGATGAGGTTTATTCGAGATATTTCCGCGATAGGTTAGGAAGCTCATAAGAATCAAACTCAATTAAAGACACGTTGTCCTCTTTGTTCCTTTATTTTCTTGGTTAGCAACTTAGTTTGTCAAACTTGCTTAATATGCAACACCAACAACTTAGTTACATCGTAGTACAGCTTGGTGTAATATTTTTTACCATAAGATTTGTAAAGATTTTTGTTTTTTTCTTTTAGATATAAACTTTATAAAAAGAAAATAAAGTGATGCATGACTAAAAGTAAAATGTATAATCCTAAATTATCTGAATAACATCTTAAGTATGTATTTTGTTATATGGGGCAACTATTTAAATTTAAATTAGTTATGAAGGCCTTTGTTATGTTGGAGTACAATTTGATCTCAGTGAAATCTAAAAACACAGGTGGTTTAAACACCAGGTTTAAACAACCAAAAAGAAGATTATATACATGGAAAGCACCTGGCGATAATCAAAACCGCATAATAAGAAACCGGATTGATTATATATTAATTGACAAACGTTATAGAAATGTTGTTGGTAAAATTTCAATTAAACTAAATAAAATTAAATACAGAGAGAAGATAAAACCTAGCCTCGAAAAACTTCCAATAATAAAAGAACCAATACTACAGGTAGAAATAGAGAAAACATTTAATGATACACTCAAAGAAAAGTTGAATGAAGCACCCGCGGAAGCAGAAAAAACAATAGAAAGTATTTGGCACACCTTCAAAACAACAATCACAACTATACAAAGAGAACAACTACAAGACAACATCAGAAAAACAAAGAATACGTGGATGACAAAAGAAATCCTAGAACTGATGGACATAATAATGATGGACATGGAGATCTTACAAAAATCGCAATAACGAAAAATATAAAGAAACCCAGAAAATCATCCGAAACAAAATCAGGAAACCCAAAGAAGAATGGATGAGGAGGAACTCGGAGATTTACTAAAAAAGCATGACTACTTTAATGCATACAAAAAGATTAAGGAAGTCACAAATATGAAAAAAAAATCACTACAACTTTAATAGATGATAACAACCAAATAGTATCTAGTCCAGAAAATGTAGAAGATATCTGGGAAAAATACATCAAAAATCGGTTTGATGACGAGAAAACAGAACCACAAATGAATATAGTACAAGAAACAATACTTGATATTTTAGCATGGGAAAATACAAAAACAATCAATACGGCAAAGACACGAAAAGCCTCAGGTCCAGATGAAATATATGTAGAAGTGATAAAGCTTATCAATGAAGAAAGTCGTCAGACGTTAACACTATTATTTAACAAAATATATACCACTGGAATCTTTCCAGAAGACTGGCTTAGATCGACATTTATACCTATACCCAAAAAAATAAAGCAAATCAACATGTACATCAACGAATATACAGGTATGGGGCTTGGTCAAAGGGAGGCATTATTTGGGCTCCAGATATTACTACAAAAATGCCGAGATCAGCGAAAAGATGTGTTTCTCTGTTTTATCGACTACGAAAAAGCGTTTTATCATGTAAAACACACAACACTCATAGAAACCCTAGCACAACATGGTATAGACCATAACACTGTAGCACTTATTAAAACACTTGCCAATAAAAAGAGAAGTTTGTCAGGGCTGTGTACTTTCTCCATTGTTATTCAATATATATTCCGAAAAGATCTTTCAAAATGCTCTCGAAAATATTAAAGAAGGAATAAAAATCAACGGTTAATACGTAAACAACTTAAGATACCCAGACGACATCGTCATTATTGCAGACAGTGCTGAGGGTAAACAACGACTTTTGAATGCCATAACCAGAGAGGGAGATAGCTTGGGACTAAATATAAACACAAATAAAACCAAATAAATGGCTGTTACACGTGCACCAAATGTCGACATTAATATTTGTATCTATAACAAACATATAGAACCAGTACAAAGATTCCAGTATCTTGGTTGCTGGATGACAACCGATCTTGACCACGAGGTCGAAATACGTGCTCGTACAGAATATGCTAGGTCCGCATTTCAACGAATGAAAAAATTCCTAATAAACTCTACGTAATCGTTGGATATCCGATACCAATTTGTAAAAATGTTTATTTATTTCATATTGCTATACGGAGTGGAAACATGGACTCTGGGAATTACAAGTATGAGGCGTATAGAAGCCTTTGAGATGTGGGTTTTTCGAAGGATGCTGAAGATCTCTTGGACAGAGCACGTGACCAACAACAAGGTGCTAAGAAAAATGGATACTGAGAGAGAACTCCTAAATATTGTAAAAAACAGAAAAACGAGTTATCTGGGACATAATTACAGAGCAGAAAAATACAACTTTCTACAACTTATAACGGAAGGGAAAGTGGAAGAAAGAAGCGGTCCAGGAAGAAGAAAATGCTCCTGGTTGAAGGATGTAAGAGACTGGACAGGCATGGACACACATTCGATACTAAGAACAGCTCAAGATTGAGAGCAATTTATTGTAGTTATAGCAAACCTTCAGTAATGGAGAAGGCACCTTAAGAAGAAAAGAAATCTACAAAATATTTGTCCATTTAAAAGAAAGTGAAGGTGTTTTAAATAATATTTGAGGGCATCACCCATATATCTGCCTTATCTACTTTTACACTTTTATCCCAGCACTGAGAAATTTTTCAATTCCTAATTTATCTGACCCGTCACCGTTCTTGTGAAGGCAAGTAAAGTCGTCGATCTCGGCTGTGTAAGTAATCGTTAAGTTATGTTAGGGGCGCTTGCGCGTCCTGAAAATCCTAATAATCGACGTTAGCCAAAAGGTTACACGAGCTTCACGAAACTTGTTAGTTTTAGACAACTTTTAAAATATCTACGAAGAATACATACTACAGTGCTAGTCGAAAGTCCTCTCCCCCCTCGTATCTTTTGAACGGTTATTCTTATAATAGTAAAATTTGTAGGGAAGAAATAAACCGAAGTACGCTTCTCAACTAGTCATAACAGGTAACGAAATAGTGACAGATAACGTAACAGGGCCAGTGTGACCGATAATTTTGAACAGGGACCTATGGAAAGTGGTATCTTGTTTGAAAGGTATTGAAAATGCTTATTTAATCATGATAATTTTGTTTGGGTTTAAGCTGATGTTGATCAAAAAATTAAATAAATACTAAAATTGTATTTTCGCATTTAAACAATAAAGATTAAAAAAACAGTTCCAATATGAAATGTTAAAAATGTGCTTTATCTACTTCCTGACAGTAACACATCCTATTGATAAACCCTTAAAATTGCCCTACATTCTTTAAAAATTGGTTGTTTCAAAATGTCAATACTGTGGGGTGCTGTACCTAGACGCTACTCGTCTAGTGTCTAGGTAACGTCTTACTGAACCATAATAGTGTGCAGGAGTACGGAGTGGTACGGATCTTGTTTAAACGTTATTTCCAAGTTCCCGAATTCATCTGGAGTGCCTTTCAGAATTTCAACAGTTAATGGTTTAACTGGGTTTTTAACCTTTCAAGATACACGTTATCGGTAAAGTTGAGAAAAACAAGCACAAATATGGGATTTTCCAAAATACCTGCTCAAAAATTTAGTTTTTCTAGAAGTACATTTTTTACAAAAAGGTGAGAATTTGTGTCACTCTTGTACCTCACATTATGTTTGTTAACATTTGCATTAGATAAAAAGTACTTTTGGGTCTACAATAAATTATTTTTATGTAATCGGGCTAGTGGTTACTTTGATTGGACATATTTTTACAGAATTCCAGTTGTAACAAAAAATGTGTGACTGGGGGGTGTAAGACGGCAACGTACTAAAAATCTGTAGGTGTAACAAGGTAACAAAAACAAATAAATTAAGGCTGGCTAACGAAAGGAGCCGGAGAGTGACTACTTGACACTCAAAAGAGGATTCGGCCAATTTGTATGCACTACAGAGACCGTCCAATGAGAAAATGGATGACAAGGTAATAAAAAAAATAGAACTAATGTAATTGAAAGTGCTAAGCTATGGAAGTTGCTCTAAGATGTGACTGTGAAAGTATTAACATATACCTTCCAAGGTATCTTGTAAAGCTGTTTGCTGCAATAAAAGGGAAATGGGTATTAATTAAAATATTTAGTTTTTACCCTAAATTTTAATCCCTAGCCAAATACATACAGTTTAATTTTTAACCACCAGCAATTATGTACAATTAACTTAGTTACTAAATTATTTATATACTAAAAAAAATTACCCTGGTTCTACAAAATTGATCCTGGACGATCTGAATTTACAAATAATAAAGGAAAATTTATTGACTTCACCTGAAAAGGTAATTTACTTGCCTACTAGAGATGTAACTCTTTACTTCGGCTCTCAATTAAATGTCTAACAAGTAATAAGGACACTATCCTGACGGGATAGATATCCATAAAAATAATAAAATATCAATAAGCAACTCTCTGATTAAATGTGTACACATAAAACCGTACAACCGAGTTTAAAGGGAGGATTTAAAATCTCAACCTACTTAGTCCCTAAATATTTGGTAAAAAAAATTTGGTAATATTTTAGAAAAATTACGTTTTTTTTTATTATTATGTAAAAATATATGATTTAAAGTTCAAAAAAATATATTATAAAAAAAAAATTAAAACTAATGTATAAACTTAATACAGGTTTACTATATTCTATGAATAAGGGAGATACTTCCCGCTGGTTTCTTAGTTGTCTGGGAATAATAAGGTCAGATCTGGACCTCTGGAACACCAACGATAGAAAAAATCAACCCTGGAACCAGGTATAACTCCGCCTTGGTATTAACTTAAACATTCTTCTTTAAAACTTATCTAAAAAAAAACAAAATAAATGATTTCTTCTCCTGACTCCTGCTTGACTCCTATAGTAGGGTAAAAAAGGACATTTGTGTTAGAGTTCTTTCTTACTGTTGGTAAAAAATAGGGAAAACTCAAGGTTTAGGAACCTTGAAAGGTTTTATAAAGGTTTCGAATGAAGTATGAAAGCAAAAACTTAATGGTTTTTGTAAATGATGTGACCTTCGTATGGTTTGACAATATTTTAAGTAATATGGATTAATGATATAGACAATTTTAACGAAAAGCATGCTATGGATATATTTTAGAATACAAAAAAACGGAATAGGACAGAATATTTTTATAGATACTCTTAATAGATAATAGATAGTTTAAAGATATATAATTATGTTATTAAGGCCGGGAAATAAAATTAAAATACATATGATTTTATATCAGTACTCTATTTAAATCCAGAATTTTTATGAATTTAATGAAATGATGTGAGAAATCAAAGGAAAATCAACAATATTTAGAGAAATCAACATGGCGGATGGTTTTTATATTTTATTATTGATAATTGGATACACTTACCGGCTCTGAGTGGCTAAAAACCAAACAGGGCACACAAAAAAAAACCAAACCAAAACTTTCTGCTACGTCTTCCAAAAAAACTTATAATATTCTAACAAAAAAACCTTCTAAGCCATCTGGCCCCTACTATTAAACCCAAGTGTTTACTGGTCAACAGTCACAGCAGAAGTGCGCAATGGGCACTCATTTTGAGTTAGCTAAACTATAGTTGTCAAAATCTCCGCTTGGCGTCGCTGTTTAATACCAACTTAAAATTTAAAAATTAATAGAATTATTAAGAGTTAAGTAAGAGTAAGTATTAAGAGAATTTAAAAAGTTTATTTAAAATAATTAAAGAGTTATTGAAGTGACGGACTCGTTACACAGTCTTCTAGAGAGTTTGGCATCTTGAACCAGTTTCTTCAAACCTTAGATGAAGCTGCCTTAAATAAGTCGTAGATATAATAAGTCCATTTAAAAAAATTAATGATAAAACACTATGGGACAGAGATGAAGCACAAATATACGACGTAGATGCAAGGTGGACAATATCAAGGACTGGGTAAGAAATAGAAGAGCAGAATGGGATTATCAATAAACTGAATCATAACAAATAGAGTAGTGAAGACGGCAAGAAACGGTTCCCCAATAAGAAGACAATCAGTAGGAAGACCACGAAAACGATGGAACGAGAACTTACTGGCGGCACATTGAAAACTGACAGAGGCACATCTATATAAAAAGAAGAACAAAAAGAGGAACATCATTACAACAAAGCAGTAACTGGTGTGTCTGCTCTTTAGTACTGCCTTTAAAAAGTTGTTTGTTTTTTTTATGATTCTAAAATTAGATTGAAGTCAAAAACTGTAAAGAGATTTCACACACTCTCCTACGGTACTCGCGAAATTTTTTTAAAATCGCTATTATTTTCCAAAAGGTTTTGTTTTCTCCAGTAATGTATAATCAAATTTATCAATTCTTCATCTACCAGATAAATAGTGAAAAAAAGATGACTCACAATTAACATTTCACCTCAGAGTATGTTGAGTATTAAGTTAATATTCTTAATTCCCCGGTAGTTTGTTTTTGTCTATGAATATTTTGAATACTTTATTAATCGTTACCAACAGCATATATGATTTTCCCATGAAAATGTATACAAACATAAAATGATCCCACAAAGAAGTTTTTTACAAGAAACTCAAAGGCAACAAAAGTTGAGTATAACTTAAATATTATTATAATAAACAAATTTTATTTAACTGGATTTTATTTTGTCTATTTTGTTACTTAGATAACTGGCTAAAATTGTTTTAAAATACAAGAGAACAGTTACAGTTAATACTAAAAACACAAAGACTATAAAAAGCAGAAATAATTTAACATCTAGTGAGGACTGTACGAAAAGAGACAAATTTCTTGACTCTGGATCCAAGTGATGCGTGCCATTATGTCTCATTGCGTATTCTATCCAAAAAAGGGAGCGCTCAAGAGGTGTTTCTTTCTGGTCTCTAACTATTCTTGATAACTTTTGTATGTTTTTACGGTACCTAAAATAATACATAAGAAAATACTATGCGAGTCAATAGTTCTAAATATGTTAAAAAATAATTATAAAAATTTTGATATAATATACGGAATGTATGCAAAAACTTAGAAAAGGTAGCAATTTGGTTGTAAAGAAGTAGAAATAGGTTCTGTACTAGCACTATATTTAGAAAATATTGCTATATTTGTAAATTCACACTAGTAGAACTATTCCGATATAAATGTCTACCTAGGTATAACTCTATTAAACTTGTTATCCAAAAATCTATTAATTTAAGATGTATGGTTCAGAAAATAGTTTACAATTGTGGATGCGTTGGCTGTGAAATAACAGTAAATTAATTTCGTATCGTCAATGACTTGCAATAAGTTTCTTATAGTTATCTTATTATCGGTCAAAAAACATAAATATATATTGTTCGGGTTGCTTCAGGTTCAGCCGCTGCATATGAGAGATGTAACTTTTTCTTCTCCATTGAAGTGTTGGATTTTTTTATTAATGATTTTGTATTTGTCTTGTAGTGTGGGATGGCTGAGATATGTTTGTAAGTACTAAGGTCATTTTGTAACCCGTGGTATATTCATGCGTAAATAAACATTTGTATCTGCTTTAGATAGCCAGGACTTGGAGTTAATTTCATTATGAATCTTTACCAAGTATGTATTTGGATCTTCAAGAAAAATGCTCCTGTTTTTATTGTGTTTATTAGAGACAACGGTTGTATTTATTTTGTTATCTGGGATTCGTTCATTCTTGTTCTTATTCTTGTTAAGTATTTTCAACGTTCTTATTTTTGTTCTTTTTTGCTTTTCTTTGTACTATTTTTCTATTTGAAAATGTTTTCTGTAGTTACTTAGTCGACTACGTCTACAACATGATTCAGGCCTGAGGTAATTTCGTCATTTAATATTTTTCTTGCAGCTATAGTGCAATTGACAGTTTTGTGTAAAGTTGATTATTTTGACCTTCGTCAGTAGAAGTATAGATAGGTTGTTAACAATTGCATTGTTTGACGATGTGTGGTTAGTGCCTCTTTTCTTTACGAGATTATGGCATTGTTTGATAAATTTTGTGATTTTATATCGTAATCAGTTTCGTCGCACCAGAATTTTTGATATGTGTTACTTCATGAAAAAATATAAACCTGATTGCTGAGGGTAAGCAGCATGTTGTAGACTTCTTGTTTAATTATTCTTAAAGACCAGCATTATTTTCGGGTCTGCCCTTTAATTACTTCAGCATTTACAGTGTTGAGGATTTTACAGACAAAAAAAAACAGAAGGAAGTTTATTATATTTTTGGGTGTTTACAGTTTCGCTAAATCCATTATCGATTCATTAAGCTTTTAAACAAAAGTATATTAGGTACTTTATTTTCTTCGGTGTCATACACCAAGTAGTTTTTAGGTCTCTATGCATCGGTCTGATACGTATAAATCTTTAAAAAAAAGTAAAGAATATATTCAAATAATCAATACCCAGAACCAAAAATATACTAAAACGTGAATACATACGGGCACACTCACACACACATGTTCGGAAAAATTTCCGTGATCAGGTAAATGAAAATTACCAAGTTCTCGGTAAGAACTGCGTTAATAATAATTTAAAACTCCACGTTTCGGCACCCATTTTGGAGCCATTATCAAAAGGAATACGATGCCATTCAAGTTCCGCCTCTTAATCTGCCTACAGTTAACCAAATATAGCTGAAAGTCTGAAAATAACCACGCCCATGATGCGCATTCGTCATTAGACGGATCTGGCACTGAGCGTCAACTTAATATCAACCGTTTGTGACGTGAACAAGTCGGTACAGGCTGCGAAACATTTTTTGTAAGTACGAACTGCAAAGGAGAGTCATTTCCAAATTTTCAAATCTGCGTTTTGTACCTATATTAAACATTCGTATTTTCAAATATGTACACAGTTCTCTGTAAATTGACCTGTTCTCAGGGTTTACACTTTTTTCATACTTTGGATAAATATTCAGATAAAGATAAAGGCCGCTTTTAACAAAAGGTACTGGTACAAAGACACCATATTTATGCTTCACCGGAACCCGGAACCGAACATCTAATTTCTATTAGTATTGCACTAGACGATTTTATTACTAATTTATTACCCTACTGCTTACGCCCTTTTTCTCCGAAACCTTTTAGTCAATATAATAATGCAGTATATAATATAATGGTAATATAGAGTATAAATGGTCAATATAAAAATATAATTTTTGGTTTATATTGCCATAATTTATAGGAACACAAGCGGTTATTGTTGGATCTATTTTTTAACATCTCACTTTGTAGAACAAATACCACAAATATACTGAAATATACTGAAGAAAAGTAATGACAGTAATCAGTGGCGCACCCAGAATTTGTCTTAGGGGGGGTTTAAAGATTCAGGCATCTATTATCCTGCCTACCAACTAAAACCACCCTCCCTTACTTGTGCGCAGTTGATTGTCACACGTACCGTACTCCGAAAGTGGGGTGGCCACTGTAAGGCTGACGACATTTTTGGAACACTCCCTTCTCTTATCTTATCTTAGATCTTAGATCTTATCTATTGTTCTGAAGCTATTTTCTTGTGGCATTTTAAAGTAATTACTATTTTAATGGGAATAAGCAACAATTGAAGGTTAAAATAAGGTTATTGACGTTTGACATTAATCCAACTTGTAAATACAATACATTTCTAAGACGGCTATCGTCGTATTTCCATTCTTCTCCGGGAATCCTCCCGGTCCAAGGCATGCTCCTTCTCCAAACCTCTCGATTCCATCGCTCTTCTAATTTCTTCATTTTAAGAGCGTCGAGGTCTACCTTATCTTTTTTTCTTCCAGGGGGCTTCCATTTGTGAAGTTTTTGGGGCCAACGTTCGTCAGGCATTCTCAATAGATGTCCAAACCATTTTGAATCTCTTCTTTCTATTCTGTCAATGACCGTTTCTGTAGCATTCCTGTTATTTCTTATAGATTCGTTGGTCTTCCTTTCCTGCCTTGATGTTCTAGCACTTCTTCTCAAATAATCCATTTCAACTGCCCACAATCTTCTCTTTAGGTCCGCATTAATTGTCCATACTTCAGAGCCATAACAAAAAACTGATTCAACCATAGGGTTTGCCCTATTCTTTTTTTGTTCCTTTTGGAAATGTGGTGATCCCACCATAAGGAGTTCAGACATCCTACAATTTCACGTCCCTGATTAATTCGTGTTTAATTTTGGTTTCTCCCAAGCCGTTCTTAGCAATGAGTGGACCTAAATATTTAAATTTTTTCACTTGTTTGATTTCCACGTTTTCAAACCTTGCACACAAACCACATTTCAAACCTTGCATCTGAATTGATAATTAAGTAAATATTCTGTTTTCTTCATGCTGACTTGTAACCCCCTTTTTAAATATTCTCTCTATATACGCTTTATCATAAATCCTAGATTATAAGAATCCTGAGCTAGGATGACTTGGTCATCCGCAAAGTTCAGGGAGAACAGTACTTCATTTTCTATAGGGATTCCCATTCCCTGGCAGTGGTTTTTCCAATTTTGGAGGGCTGCCTGAATATATAAATTAAATTCTAAGGGTGACATACTGCATCATTGTTTTAGTCCTTTTGTTACTTTTATTGGCTCTGATAGTCTATATCCGATTTTTAGGTAAGTAGTCTTATCCCTGTATACTTCTATGATTATTCCTAAAAGGTATGGACTAATGTCGAGTTGTTGTTAAGCTTGTCACAATTTAAGTTTTGGAACTGTATTATACGCCTTTTCTAGGTCGATGAAGGCTAGATGTCCTTCGGTACCAACTGCTATTCTTTTTTCTATTAATTGTTGGAGTATAAACAAGTCATCAGTGCAAGATCAGAGATCAAAAATTCAAACTTCAATAAACTTATCTTAACCTTCAATTGCGACTTATTCCCATTAAAAAAGTAATTAGATCTTATCTCTGTCGTTAGCCGGGTTGGTGTTTCTCTTCTTGTTCTTTCTTTTTAATGACTACTCGGATGTAATTGTGAACACTATTCCATCCCTCCGTATTTCCCGTCATCTTCACGATCACCTCTCTTACAGTCACAGGGTTCATACCTATTTCTTTATACATTCTGTTTCTCTCCATAGTACATATATTACACTCCAGCATTGTGTGAGTAACAATGTCGGAATATCAGCATCAGCATATCAGCATCTTTGTCCACTGAGCAACATCTTCCTTGTTGTTCCACTCTTCTTTCCACCTTTCCATTGATTTTTCCCCTTCTTCTTTTTTTTTATAGCTGTTGTCAAATGCTTTCTTCTCCCATAGAGATGTCTCTTTTCTACTGCTAACACATGTAGAGAAACACAACCCGTGATAGTCCACAAGGCCGCCGCAGATACAGTCCTGTAGGCGCATGCTACTCGCAACAGACTCGTTCTGTCCACTTTTTCATAAGCCTAATATTAGGTATCTATATCTAAATATAATGAAAAATATTATTAATCATTGTTTATTTATACAATAATTATTGTGTTCTACATATTTAAAGTGGTAATTTAATTATTCAATCAGCGTTTTGGATTTTTTGTATTGTGTGTGAGAGACAAGATACATTTTTCTACTATTCTTTATATATTGTTTACTTTATATGCCCTGGGAGGGGTTTTAATCCCCAAACCCCCCCCTGGGTGCGCCACAGACAGTAATAAAAATTGTGTACGGGACCTATTAGAAATTATTTCAACTTTACGTTTCTATATTTGTGTCTCCGATTGTACCTATATTTTAAAGTTCACCCGCGCGTACAGGCTACCTTTTTCCTTCCGAGTGCGTTGTCACTTCATTGTTCGCGCAGACAGTCAAATTTCAGACTTTCAGCTATTTATGGTGAACTGTACTCTCACTCGTGACATACCAGTCTTTGATTGTTCAGAAATACGAGAAACGTCAAAGGACAATAAGGTCTCAATTTACCTACTCTTGAGTGAAGATGGGTCTTACCCTGTGTACACTGTGTAGCTTTTATACCCTCACTATGCGAGAGAATGGTATGCCTGAATGACGCGGAAACAGCCTGAGCGGGATTGATTGGTTCGGGGGGTCGCTAAATAAACGGTCGCTATATTGTCTACGTTTAAGCTGTTACAGCGTTTTTGAATTCCGATGGATTAACGGATAATTCTTAATTCTAAGGAGCGGATAGGAGAGATAGTTTTTGCTTTTTCAAAATCTATTTTGTGTCCTGTTTAAATATGATGTTGAGCTAGGGCTGAAGTAATATTGGAATGTTTTACAGATATAGACTGTTTATTAATACTGTTGTGGAGTTGTCGGTTTGTGTGCCCTATGTATGTTCCTGGCAACTGGAACAAGGTATTTCGTAGACACCATGGTTTTCATTGGGGATTTGGTCTTTTACGACTCTGACGAGATTGGACATCTTGTAATGAGTAGTAAATATGGTTTTGCTGTTTAGAGGATTTAGAGTTCTACTGATCTTGTTAGTGACACCTTTAATAAATGATAGACAAATTTTGGGTTGATAAAATTCCTTTTTTGGATGGAATGAGGTTTAGATATTTTTTATTGATTTTGGTTTTATGGTAGTCGTTTTGTAAGAGTGATTGCCTCGTAGACAATCACATATCATCCGAAATCAATCAGTAGATATGTATATATATATATATATATATATATATATATATATATATATATACGTATATATATTTAATACTAATCTTCTATAGAGAAATAATTGGCCTAAGCGGCTCTCATTAAGTCTTTCTGCCTTATTTTGTCCCTATCTCTTACAAGAACTTAAAACATCCCAATAGGATCTTATTTTTTCATTAATTGCTGCTACCCTTAAGCTATGTTATATATGTTCTTAATTTTTTTCTTTTTTTACTACGCTTAACTATTTTAACATTATTATTTAACCATTAAAAATTATTATCTTATTTGTAGTAGTAATTTCTGTTTGTATTAGAGTCTTTTAATAAAAATTTAAGATACTTAAAATGTTTTTGTCCTACTGAGATTTAAATCCCTAAGCATCAAACACACAAAACAATATATTGATTAGTCGATTTAAAATATACTTTAAACTAAAAAATATAACAGTATCTTACTCTGGATTATGAAGCACTTCATAAATAGCGTCAAAAAAACTATCCTCAGTGATTGTTTTAAAATCTATTACAGTTGCCCATTTTTGCACCCTCATTTGTTCAGCTAGTAGATGTTGGTCTACTATAAATGGCACAGCTACTATAGGAACTCCACGATAAACTGCTTCAATTGTACTAAGAGCACCGCAGTGGCTAATAAATAGTTTTGTTTTTGAATGCGCTGAAATAAATATAATTTTGGTATCAACAATAATGTCATATTTACTTTAGTGTATATTTGTAATACCCTGTATATAAGTTTATTACCCTATTGAATTTTATCATTTTGTTTTTTCATGGTTTTTCGGAATGCACGATTTATTTAAAATATATATAAAATTTATATCAAATATGTACACAGAGTAGAACCTTAACCGAAATAATGGGCTAAAAAGCGCTTGGGAGAGAAGTTGGAATATCCATATAAATAGTATTCCGTTACCACATTTTATGTTGAATATTTTTGTCGAAAATTTAAGTAAAGCCTTGTTGAATTTTAGTGTCTTAGATTTCATTAGCAAAATCTCGGCAAACCTCAGATTGCTACGCGAATCGTAAGATGTAAATAATTATATCTACAGTACACGAACAGTATATACCGAAAAAGATGACTATCATAAAGTAGAAAGTAAACTCATAAACATACCTCGAAACATTGAACATATTATCAGTTTTATCATGGATAATCTCTATCCATATGATCCACGTCTTTGTCATTTGCTTTATTACTTATTTTTGTTTTTGGCAAGACCATGTCAATAATGTCTTAAAAAATCTAATTAATATCAAGCTTTAACCTTTAACTACCCGCGCTCCAAAATCTTACGCAGCTACCCGCGCGGTGTATTCTATACACCATATTTATTAATATCAGATTCAATACATACGAATTATTTCTATTAATGTATAGGGATAAAAAACATGATTCCTTAATTTTTATGCATTTTTAATGATATAAATAAAAAATACTTTTTTTTAAAGACAAAATCTTAACAAAGAAATAACTCAAGAAAACAAGTAAATTCTTAAAATGAAAACTTCACATGTGTCACTGTTAGTTTGTATTATTCACTGCTTGCTTCTCCATTTTTGCAACAATCGCATATAACAACTGTTGTCATATGTTGTTTGTAAACTGACTTATTGCAACTTCCGCAGATAATTGTTGTGACTCGATTGTTTTTCTTACCGCAAATGAAACACCGCGCTCTGATCTTTGCAGGTGGTTCCTCATTATCCTCTGTTGGGTTTTTATATTTCGCCAGAAAACCTTTTATATCACTTGGCAGTGATTGAATACTGGCGCGTTCAGATAGGTACGGCTTCATCAAACCTAAGGAAAGCACTTTCAAAAATTCCCGTCTATTCTTATAAGCTGCATTGACATAAGTTGCATTATAGAGAAGTTGTCCATTGATTCCCGCGATGTTCATGAGTTGGAAAAATATAGACAATGGCCATCGTCTTGTTCTTCTTGATACTAAGTATGTGCTACACATTTTATCAACAGTATCAACTCCACCTTTGGTTGCGTTATATTGTAAGATGATTTCAGGTTTACTTGACACTGGATCTATATATCCATCCTCGTGCATCGTTGAGATCAATACAACCGCTCTATTTGTTTTCGGTACATGGGCAATCAATGTTACATTTTTTTGGAATCCAAATAACGAAGATTTAACAGGTCTATTTTTATGAGGTAAAAACTCTTGCGGTATTTCCCGTTTATTTTTTTTCATGGTCCCCATCATGGTAGTTTTCTCTTCCAATAATTTCTTCGCTAGCGGATAACTTGAATACCAGTTATCACATGTCA
Source organism: Diabrotica undecimpunctata (assembly GCF_040954645.1). Lineage (NCBI taxonomy): Eukaryota > Metazoa > Arthropoda > Insecta > Coleoptera > Chrysomelidae > Diabrotica > Diabrotica undecimpunctata. The sequence goes on along the minus strand of NC_092803.1, from coordinate 135,103,090 downwards.
AGTTCCGATTAGTACCTTTTACTTCGTTCAACAAACGGTGCACAATTGCACTAGGTGTATTTAACATGCTGTAGGGGCCTTCGGGCTGCTTATCACAATAAACTTCAAAGTTTGACACATAAAATGTTTTTGCATCACACAATATAAAAAGTTTCAGTCCATACTTCGCGGGTTTGTTGGGAAGATATTGAAGAAAACTACAACGCCCTGGGAAAGGTATCAACATTTCATCAATTGTTAAAAATTCACCCAGAGTGTAATTGTCTTTGCAATTCGTTACGAATATATCTATGACCCATCTTATTGCAGCTAACTTATCTACCTTTTTTCTTTTATTTATGATACTTTTATCATCGAACCGAATCACTGCGAGTAAAAATAAGAACCTGTTTTTGCTCATACATGCCCCAAACATTTCAGAGTCGGTGCTATCTCTTGTCCAGAGTTCCAAAAAGTGGGTATGATTTTGCTTCTTGTATCCAGATAACAAAAGCAAACCTATAAATGCCTGCATTTCTACTTTTGTTACGTCTTTTGCATCACGTTCTCTCATAAACTGTGGTTTAACATTCGTAATGTGTCGATTCGTGCATTTAGTAATTTGTACTCTATCATTTCATCTGTGAATATTCTCATAAAAGCATCTACTTCGTTTTGAATATCCCTTGCTTTTTGTTTCACGCCAGGAAAGATTTTTACAAGATTTTTAGCACTGACTTTACTAAATTTGCTCTTGAGTGGATTTTTATTCCATCTAGTCAGTTTATCTTTGGCAATAAAGTAACTGCTAGATTCAACATGTTCTAAATCGTCATGGGAGTCGTTACTTTCGATTTCTGATTCTGAGTCATGTTCAGTCTCCTCTACGTACTCTTCAGAAGAAGTATCAGCATCGTCGTTTGGTAATTTTTCTTCCGAATCGGAATTGCAAATAACTTGAGCCAGCTCCTCTAATTCCATCTATGTTAATTTGTTGGGGTTTCTGATTTTTACTTTGTCCCTAAAAATAAAATATAAATATAATAAAAATAAATAAAATAATGAAAATGTCCAAAAAACAAAAAAAAAACACCAATTTACTGAACAAATAATTATACTTACATTGCTACCCGCGCGGTGTATTTTATTCACCAAACTGTATTGCACGAAGAAAGTGATAAATAAATCATCAAACTCTACAGCTATCGACGTGCAACTGCGTGTGCAGTGTGCACGTAAAAAACACATCGTTCCAAGGTTATATAGAGTGTAAAAAAGTGGGGTATACGAAATTTGGATTTTATCGTTGTTTTAGTAGAAATAGTGTATTTTATACACCAGCGCGGGTAGTTAAAGGTTAAGAGTAATCACCAGTTAGTCTTCCGCTTAGCTTATCCTTACTTATATCTTCACTACCTGGCAGCTTTTCAAAAAAACTTTGATTTATCGCAGATAAGTTTATCACTTACACCGTTTACCCAAAATACCACCTATCTTAACATTTTTATACACTGAAGACTTAAAATTCAGTCCTTGAATTGTACACGTTATTGTACTACATACTTTATGTTTATTGTCGTTAAAATTACATTAATGGTTTTTTATTTATTAGTTTCCTGTTAGAACGCTCTCAAAAAATTTATACCATAATATAATATAGATAAGTGCTATTAACGCATTTAGTTCCTAGCTGATCTAAAGCTTGAACTACACTCGCTATGTTTGGTGAAAAAACTTAATAATTTCGACATCAGTCAGGTTCTGCGAAAGACAGGATCTGCATACTGCCGATCAAGAACACCGCCATTTTAGGAGGATTTTTTTATTTAAAAAAGCATTTAACATTGGAAAAAGATTTTTAAGTTATTCATTTCATTATCAATCAGCCAATCGCGTCCTCTGTTGGACAAAGGCCTCCCTCAGTGTTCTCTACACTGGGCCGCTTGTAGCCAGTTTCCCGCTACACGTTTTATATCATTGGTCCATCTAGTCGGTAGTCGTCCTCGGCTTCTTTTATAGTTTATGGGCCTCCATTCCATAATACGTCTTGTCCACCGTCCATCTTGTGTTCTGGCTAAGTGCCCTGCCCAGTTCCACTTAAACGTTGTGGTTGTTTCGATGTTATTCATTTGGTAAATAAACAACTGGATAGTTATATTATTGCTGAAGTTTAGTTAGACAAAATATAATGGTCACTTTGTTTTTTTTTCATTTTATGTCTTTTAACCCATTTATTATTTTAAGACCCAAGTTAGTTCTTAACTACACTTTAAAATTCAATCCAGTCTAATATACATTAAAAACTTTTGGCCTCGCCAATTTTTGGTTTTATCATGTTTGTAAAGTTTTTATTATTTGTTTGTATTATCCAGTTTTTATTTTATAATCACAACTACAGCTTTTTATTTTGGTGACATCACAAAAATTGCCCCCCTAACAAAACAAATCAAGGTTATTTAGCGACCGACACTATCAATACGTGCGCTAGGCGCTAGGCTATCTAAAATAATTCTTCAACAATATAAAACACAGTTTCAAGCACAGACAAAATAAATCAAGGACGTAGACCTGCACGTTTTGATGTCAGGTGAAAACTCGCAGGTATCCTTCTAGTTTAGCGGTGTTCTAGGTCAACGAATTTCTGTTAAGCTTTCATTATTTTTTTCTTTCGTATAGGAAAAATTCCGCAGATATCGCTCCTGTTAAGCGGTATTCCTATTAAAAGAGGCTAAAAAAATTATTTTAATAGTGGTTTCTAAAAGAGAAATTCATTAAAAAGGTGTGTGTTTTATGGAATATTTTTTTAATCTCAAAGAACGTATTGAAGAAAATAAAAATAAAGTATACATCACTGTACACTTTATTTTGATACGTCATTGTAGCAACACATATAACAAGCAAATTGTACTAAATTCTAGATTATTATAAATATACAACATATTGCAAACTCAAGTTGATCTTTAAATTGGAAGATCAACTTGCATAAATATATTTAAACAGGTGTATCATAACATAAATCCATAATCATATATACCGCCGATCTCTAAAAATAGATAACATACTCATGGAACTATTAAACATGGTGATAATACAATTTCAATAGAAATAAGCTCAATATTATGCAACACCATCATAAGACCCGTGGTGCTATATGGATGTGAAACGTCGTGCGTTACTCTAAGAGATTAAAAACGTCTTATTGCCTTTAAAAATAAAATTTCAAATTCTGAGATCCATCTTAGGCCCGCGTCAGGACCAGCAGCGCCAGTGGAGAATTTACAAGACCAGGAAAACTCGTATTGAAAAAGCCAGAAACTCTTTTTACGTTCTTATGTTAACGTAAACGCTGGCTAGTCAATCTTGGGAAGGGGACTGGTTCAAAGTCAACTGATCTATTTCGAGCTGCTGTGAATATAATAAGATGGGTAAATGTGGTTGTCAACAGCATTAGAAGATAGGCACCTTTAGGAGAAGGAAATACGAATACTCACTACATAGCCTTTGCTAACAAGTATTGTTAGATACCTTAAATTAGCCTGGATAGGTCATAATATACCAAGAAGTAATGATAGTACTAAGAGCAGTAGCCATGTAAAGAAAGACTTAAAAGAGATAAATGTTAATACACCTCTCATAATAGCAACACCTCTTATTATTCTAAAATCGTCTGTGTGTTCAATCCAGTCCAGTCGCGAATGTTTTTCAGTCAGGATATTTGTCATCTACCAAGACCTTTTTTCATTTTATTTTACCTTTCATGAGCTGTAACAACCCGTACTTCTCATTTATAAGTATGTGCACAATATGTACAAAACCATTTCGTTTGTAATGTGATCGGTCCATGGTATTTTCAAAATTCTTCTAAAAGCCACATCTTAAAAGTTTTCAGCTTTCGCATTAAGTCAACATTAACAGTTCGAGCTTCAGCAATATAAAGAAGAATGGAGTGGATATAACGTTTTACCATCCGATATCGGATTTGCAGATTGAGTCTTTGGTTACTCAGAAATTTTCTTATTGTGAAAAAGGCTGCTTTTGATTGCTTTATTCTTTATCGAATATCTGATTTTGGGTTTAGATCTTCAGTAATCCAGACTCCTAAGTACTTTATTTTGTCCACAGGAAAAAAAAACAGCAACACAGGAAAAAAATGTAGAGGCTTTATGAAAAAGGTCAATACTTTTGTTGTTTGGTTGTCGAAAGAAAGTAAAATAATGCAAATACAAATATATCCCATAATAATCCAACACAAGCTACTAAAATTTCAAAATCATCTTCGCCTACTGCAAAAATTGTTTAAAGAAATTACTGTTCAGTCATTTCTAAGTTAACATAAATACCATCAACCTTGTTAAAACCTAAATGAAGTACCCAGGTTTTGTTTATACCAAATTTATCTTAAATTTGTACGAAATATGTAGAGAAGCGACAAAGTGAAAGTTCGTTTAATTAATAAGCGATACTACCTACTGTTAAGTGATAAAGTATAAAGTGCTCTTAATACTGCGCATTTAAAAAAATCAGAAAAGGATATTAAAGCAAAATTTATCTTATGAATGCCTTGCTTTAAAAATGTGATATATTACATCAAAATTTCTCACTCAATACAAGCAAATCAGTAATAAATATGCAATACTAATCATGTTTTATCTACATTAATAGGTTTATACATTACACTGTTGGTAGTATACATGTTATAACAATTATCAGAATCTTAAAGGCAAAAAGAATTAACGTTTAGATAATACACATGACTGGAATAGTAAGGATTTCCATCTTCATATAATGCTCTTTAAGCTTAATGATTCGATTCTATCGTAACATAATTCAATTCCATTTCTGATCATACTGAACATGTTCTTAAAACCATTGTTGTCTCACCTCCCTATTTCTTTAGCTTATTGACAAGATGTGTCTCAGTTTATAAGAATGTAAGCCAGAATTCTTGGTAAAAGAACTGGTATAAGCGATGGTTATTTTCCTATATCTGCCATCGTCTTTTGTGCAGTTGAACTGGCGTTGAAGAGTTTAATCTATAAAGAAATTTACTTTAAAGAGAAATCCTTTATGGTTTTCGGATAACACCAGTATCTTTACCTCTTTATTGTCTTTACATTGTGATTAAGCTTATCCCAATGCTTAAGTATTATGGACGCCTTTGTACCAATCCTGTTACCAATTTCTTAAAAGTAAATTTGGGACGCAAACTTATTACTACCTCGTAAAAATTTACTTAGTTAATTAAAATAAGCGCGTTTTTAAGTGGATCTTTACCATTGAATGTATTTAAATCAAATAAAGCAATAATAAGAATATAACGGCTGTCCCAATGAAAAACACAGTATCCAACAATTTTTCATAATTGACTTTTTCACCTTTCTGGGTATAACTTAATGTTTATTATATTTTAGGTTTAAAATCTCCGTAAATCACTTAGTTTTCTTGGTTTTTAAAACACAGTATCTCTCATATAGAAGTGTAAAAGATAGTATATGCCAGATACTGTGTTTTTTATTTTATTTTTATACCTTTAATTAAAAATGCTCTTACAAAGACAGTATAATATGGTAGATGCTGGGTTTTTTGGTTCAAGAAACCAACGCATAACCTCCAAAAAAGTTGTTTGAGTACACGTGTGTTGTGATAAAAACTTGCTTAAAAGTGTTAAAAAGTGTTAAAATATGCGTAGTTATCCAAGTCGGTGTACCCATCTGATATTGTCAATGATAAACAGTAATACCGGTGTTAACGACGGTGAATGAGCCTAGCTGTTTATGGTAAATTTTTTTGAGGTTAGGGCATGATCAAGGCTAGGGCTGCAGAATAAACGATTGATATTAAAGATATTCAAAAACATAGTTTTTACTTCATATTATGTACTTTTGCCCTTAGTTTTATTGTCGTATATTTTGTTTTCAATTACACCAATTAATAGTAACCTCACATCGAAGTTAGTTAAAATGCATACACTGATGTAATTTTATCCACTTTTACTATAATATATTAAAAAAACTTCAAACCTTTTGGTACCTTATAGCTAAAATAAAAACCAACTATAAGCCATGCTTATACCAACTATATGCCTATCGTAATCAGAATCGATTTGAATGCAAATATTGGCACGTTTATAAAAGAAACTAGGCACAATTTTTTATTTTAAGACCCAAAAGAATTTATTATAAGAACTCAATAATGAATCTAAAAGTAATGAGGATAATGACAGCATTGCTGAACTCGATTTTCTGCCCGATGAAACTGAGCTTCGAAGTAAGAGTTTTACAGAACCTTACGTGACTAATGAAAATATTTAAACTAACGAAACGAACATGGATGACTGAACTAAGGCTGCAGAGAAGAGTTTTGCTGTACCTGTTTTACAAGAACTTGACGTAGCCAATGAAAATACGGATATTGTCATCTTGGAATGGAATGGAAACTCAAGAGTCTGGTGATTAATGAAAATATTAACAAGTCGGAAATGGAAACAAACGAAGGAGCCATACATCATACAAACGCGGACACTGAAATAGTTTTTACACATCCTGAAGAAAAGCATGAATCAGTAGTTAAAAGAAAAAAGAAACAAAACCTTAGGAGAGCTATTTTAGCAGACAAAGATAAATTTTTGCGAAATACAAAGAAACATCCAATGTTATCTCCTTGTTTACAAAGATACTCAATGCAATGACTTATGGGTCTCGAAAAATATTTGTATCAAAACAGTTAACAGACGCACAGTCACTTCTTCAGAAAATATAAACAAAAAAGTTTCTCGTCGTAATTTTTTATTACGCACTTTGGGTTATACAGATGATTCTGTTATTACCGAATTGTGCAATGCAGTGGAACGCGTTCCTTTGGGTACAGCCGTGAAAGCAAATAGGGGCAAGTACCAAAAAAAGACATTAGACCAAGATATAATTAAAGCACATATTGAAAGCCTTCATCCAATAATTGTAAGTAATTATAGACGACATAACGCACTGGACATAAAATAATTACCCAGAAATTTATCAATTACTTTAATATGTTCAAACTTTTTATAAAAATATCCTGGCTATTGTTCAATAAAAATGTATAGGTCTACCATTAAGAAAATGAACATTTCTTTAAAAATGCCAAAATCGGGCAAATGTCTAGAGTGTGAAGTTTTCCAAAACTTAGAAAGAAAAGAAAGCAAACAAGGAAAATAAAAAAGAAATACCCCCGGAAAGTCTAGACCATTATAAAAATCACATTGATAAAACAAAAAAGGCTAACCAATTCTATAAATTCGATGTTGTTTATTGCAAAAGCCTCACCAGCCCCTGTAAATTTTTTTTCCAATCGACTTACAAACAGTTAATTTGCTTCCCATAATGCCAGGGATTAAAGAATTTTTTTTTGCCAGATATTTAGTATGTTTTAACAAACATCTGTTCCTATATATAAAAAATCTGGGTTAAATAGCTACTACGTAGTTAGTCACGAGGGATGGCTGGTCGAAAAGCACCCAACATCGTTGAGTCTATTTTTACAGTTATAAATATAAAACATAATGTTACAAAAATTGATTTTTTGGGCAGACAGTTGTACTGCTCAAAACAAAAAATTTGGTTCCTGTCTCCTTACAAGTCTTACTAGAGCTTAAAACACGTGTAAGGGTGTAAGAGAATGGTAAGGGACTCGAATTAAATCCAAATGCAGCCTTTATCCAAAAAGATCATGTCATAAGTCAGGGCGGTATATTTCCAAAACTATGTAGTGGAAAATATTTCAATAATCATCATCAATAATGATGATGTAGTTATAATAGCGTCTGACTGAAACGAATTGGACAAAAAAGAAAGAGGCCTATATTTGAAATACCAAAAAAAAAGGTTAAATAAGCAATAAAATAAAATTATTTCAAAAATTCCTATTACCATATAATATAAATCAGCCTCATATATATGATAATAATCTCTCAAAGCTTAGAATTTTTAACATTTGAAGAATTCTAATCGATGAGAACAAGATAATATTCCTTAATCATTTCCAGTTTTAACATAATCATAGTTACCTAGTATGTCACTCTGTGGTAACCATTTTCTTATAATAACATTTTTTGGTACGTCTATAATCTCACTATCAAATTTCCATAATACTGTTTCATTTAGTCTAGATAACGCCTTTAGAATTGCTTGCACCGTGTCTGCATTGAGATCAGCTGTTCTTATGTTTGTTCCAAAACCAAACAATATAACTCCATGTTTTGATCTCGTTATAATTTGTTCAATATCCTGCAAAGAGAATAAATCGTTAAATTTGTTTATTATATAAGCTGGTGCAATTGTGTACGTGTTTTGGTTAACACTTATTATTTATTTATTGATAGAAAATAAAGTTCAGTTAAGCTTTAATCTTATAGAATAGAAATTTATGTTTTGTGTACGGTAAATTTTAAAATATCCGCTGATATTTTATTTTTGATGTGATTTTTAAAAGTAATAACAATTTTGCAGCAGTGAGCGTATGTTGTATAAACATTTCTTGGAATAGTATTGACTTTTTATTTACATGTATTGCTTTTAATATTTTTTATGACTGAATTATAATATGATCTTATTAAATTTTATAATTAAATTTTATATTCAAATTACTTATATCGTTTAAAAGATCACATTACGTTTTTTTAAATTTTTATTTTCAAACTCGCCAACACACATATCTGGTCATTTGTTTTTAAGTTCAAAGAAATACACGCGTCTTTAATTGCCTTTTATACGCAATCTAGTATTACGACCGAAGGTTACAGTTTTAAAACCCTAATGTCGTACCGTTGGACCATTCTCCGAGTTATTCGGAGATTCTGAATGACTTCCGACGGCCAGTCTGGAGGAGGAGCGAAAGTTTTTTGACTTCATCCTCGTGTTCGTAGAGTTTATGTGATGTAGGTTTAAACTTGGCGAGAAGTTCACCGTAGGCTCTGTGGTCAGCAACGTGCCACCGGCAACTAGAATACTTTAACAGTTCGAGGTATATTTCGTAGGTGAATTTGTCTTACATAAAAATTTATTTAGTATTCGGGGCACAGTGGATGCCTTGAGTCTTACAGAGATTCGGCATTTCACGCCTCGATGTGTGGTCACGATCACACTCCTCGAGAGGTACAGGAACGTCGGTAGAGTTTTGTCTCTTCGACGGCCCTTCACTCCGCACCGCCAGCTCTCGAGAAATAATCTCAAGTTCTGCATGGACTTTAATTACTATTTCTATCAAATGGTTATTGGCGGCGAAGTGCTACTGTAGCCCGACTACCGATTGATGAGTAATTCCACGCCCACCTGGTACTTTTGTTTATTCCTCACCGTCGTGTGGTATCAGTGAAACGCTGGGTCAGTTTGACACGATCTGAAATAGCTTTAAGAAAACCTGTCTTTCCCTATTTAATAGATCGTGTCTATCTGGACAGAAAACGTTCTCTCCGAGATGCTAGCCGGCTTCTTCGAGGTAATTATAAGTCTGTTGCCAGAATTTTCTTTACCTCGAGCGATCTTCCACCGGGAGGCCAATAAAAATGCAGTTAATAAAATTTTTTGTGATTGACCAGACAGAATTACAATCTGTGTCGTGATTGGTCACTTCTGGCGACAGTAATTTATTAGGGCACGATGCCTTATACTTCACGTCGCTTAGCGTCACGACGCACGCCAATGCTGATTTCTACCTACAAATAGGATGAGATGCTTTTTTTTACCCTGCCACTTAGTGGCGGACATAGGCCTAAGTAACCTAGGCACGTACCTAAAGCCTGTAATTTTTGGGGCACGAAAATAAGGTTGCTATTTTTTAATTTTTATAATTAATTTTAATTTTTATAACAGAAAACGTGATATTTGTAATGATCTCTAAAACGTATCTAAATTATGCCGAATTGTGGATTAGTAAAGTTGACAGAGTTATTCACAGAACTTTTCAGAGCAGCCGTCTCAAAAGTCCGAATAGCTATGATGATTGCCGACCTCCGCCGCGGAGATGGCACTTGAAGAAGAGAAAGTTGACAATTTTGGACAAGCGTTCCTGTGCTTATGCATCCATACCCGCGAGTATCGTGTGTAAATACGATCGAGGCTCGTGCCTATCAAGCCTTTACTCTGCCCTGTTAAGAATTGAAGTCGTAACTGACAAAATTCCTATTTTAAGATATTCGATGTTTTAGATTTGATTAATTGCTATCACCTGTAATGACTCATTAAAAATCTTGTTACAATATAGCAATATATTTTTTGAGTACAAATTTAATGAGTGCATGCAATTTTCTTCAGAGTATTGGAAATCAGACTTTTGATAGGTACGACGTTTAATCCTAACTAATCATAAACATAACGTAAAGTAAAAAAGTCTTATCTTAATCAAAGTTATAGTTTATTAAGATAAACAAAATAACATAAAGTCGTAATCAGTTTTTTAATCATCTAAAGCTCCAGGTTCCATTAAAGCTGGTAAATTATTCCAAAACGTTTGTCTGCTTTTAGGCATATTTCCAGACAGTTTGCATTTAGAATATTTACCTTAATTTCTATCTCTAAGGTGAAGCCAGTTTTGTAAGAAAAAGTATATATTTACCTCTAGAAAAATTTACTTGAACCATCTTGCCATTCAAAAAAGTTAGCTAATTCCGTAATAGGTATTTTAGCATTACTTGCTGCATTTGCTACTGCATCCGAGAAGTCTTTAAAATCGTATATTTTACCCATTTGCTTCATGGAGCGTTCCACTTGGTGGTGGAATGAGTCCGCAGCCACTAAGTTATGGCCAGGCTCAAAATACTTGTTGCTTAATTTTCCACGTGCGATATCCACAGAGGTTACAATAAACGTGAAAAAAGTAAACAAAGCCCAATTTTTATTTTGAGCAGAGCAATTGTCAAGCCACATTATAACATTTTTAGCGTGTCGCTGAGACAAAAAAAATTTATAGAATGTGCTGGCAATATATGTGCCAAATGATTCACACAACCAGCACCCTTGCAAGAGATATAAGATGGTTTTACACCGTGCTTAGCAATTGTGGCTGTTAATTTTTTTTTTTTTTTCATTTTTCTCATTGCTTGGCTCTCTTTAAATTTCTTTCGTTTACGGATTTCCCCTGTTTTAGTTAAATTATCTTTTTTCACCCTTTCAACAAAGAAATGTATTATATCTACCAAGATTTCTTGAATAAAAGGGAGATAGTATTCCTTACCTTCTTTTTCACCTTTAAAATCAGATTCTTCAGGAACAACATTTGCAGCTCTCACTGTTAGTTGTATCACTAATAATATAATCTTCACTTTATTTAAACCTTTTCTGTTTAATTTCGGTTCCTCAATTTCTTCCGTCTCTGAATCTGACAAAATAAAATTGGGGTTATTATCGTGCTGAAGTTTAGGTTTCTTCACGACACGTCGTCGTAAACTAGGTATGTATTTGCTCCCTTTGTTGATTATTCAAAATATGCAGCATTTTAAATGCTTTGCTATTTCTGTCCATTGTTACTGATTTAGTTAATAAACTTTAATGTAAACACACTTAAAAACACTATAACAATAAGATTAATACTAGTAAATAACTGAAAATCAGATACGCCGAATAACGCTTACAACCGTTTAATTTTTAGTTTAAGAAACTAAAAAGTCGGAAACACTATGAATGATTAGGTTAGATCTTCCCGTTGTTAGAATATTTTGTCGAAACTACACAATTGTTAAGCAAATTTGTCGTAACTACAAATCGTCTTGTAAAGTTACGACTAAAAATATTAACAAATGGAGATTCGACAAATTGGCTTAACATAAAATGTAAAAGTGCAGATCCGACATAATTTTAAAGTGGAATAACTTATTTTTAAACAGCAGATAGGACTTTCATTCTTAACATATAGGTAGATTATTTGGCTATCAATGTGTTGACGTTATTACCTAAAAAAACTCAAAATTGCAGATAAGACTTCTAATCTTTAAAGGGTAGTACTATTCACGTGTTTAAAAATACGAACCTCGCTATTTAAAATCAGAGTCTCCTGAACGTTGCATCTAATGCAAGTTTTGATTAAAAATTGTTAAATTACGACTTAATTGCAAATAGATTGTTTTGTATTCATAGCTAATACTTTCTGAAATTCCTAAAATAAAAATGTAAGTTTTTATAAAGGTATTACATTTTTTAATTAAAATAATATATAGTAATATAAAATACCACAAATTGAGATTTTGTTTGTGATTGTGATATTGAGTAAAAATAAATTTAATTGAAAATCATTTCCTGCTTTTTTTTTAATAAGTAGTTTTTAAAATAAGTTCCTATAAACATTTAAGTTGAAGTGAAAAAAGAAAACAAAAAATAGGTCGAGGTTAAGTAGCAAAACAAATGAAAAGATCGTTAGACAAATTTTTAACTGGAGATGGAGAACAATTACAACAATCGTCATCATTTTTACAAATTTCACCTCCTCAAACTTCAGAAACATCATTTGTATACGAAATTACTTTGCAGAAAGACCAGTCAGAAAAATCAGCAATTCCGATTGTGACGATGTAACAAAATAAGAAAATGTAAATTTTAAATCATCTGAAAGTAATGATGAAATTAAGAGTTTTGTAAACTACATTGCATTATTACCAGAATACTTAACAGGCGCCATGCTAGAGTATTATATAAAAATCTACCAAAATCAATAAATGGATCTTTGGAATCATCTTCTATGCAATACAACAAACGGTCAAAACAAATCATTAGAAAATTAACTATGTCGCCCTTCTTCAAAACAATTATTAGCGAAGAAAAAGTTAAAAGAGATTGATTGGCTTTTACTGAAACCAAAAACTAATTGTACTGTTACATCACATTAACGCTATTTTAATTTTTATAACAAGATCTAAAATTAGCGGACGGATTTACACTGAACTGGAAAAACAAATTATTAATAAAAAAATATTGGAAAAAAGTACTTTAACGTTTGATAGCGACAATCAAAATAACTTCTTCATATTCTTTAGTGTTTCGTGGTAGAACTGAAGTGTTTTCATTGAAAATAATAGTAATAATATACGTGCTCTGGAATATTTATCCAAGTTTGATCCATTTTGCGAGAACGCATGAAAAACTATGGCAGCGGTACTATGAACTATTTTTTGTCTATAATATGTGATGAATTTTTTTCTATTATATCAATGGATTTACTCAATAATTAACAAAATAAAAAAAGCCAAATTGATTGCCTCTAATTATTGATTTAACATCTCATATATTCTACGTTGACCAGCTAATCGTTATTCAAGTGGCATAAAGGAAATATTTTTGATATTTCGACCTATATTTTCTAATACTAGTGAAAACTTTTAGAAGAGGAGAAATTTATTTTGGAATTTTTAAATCATTTAGATATCACTAACTGTCTGGGACAGAGTTATGATAATACTTTTAATATATCAGAGTAAGGAACTCTAATCCTGGGGGAGGCGTATGTCCAAAGTTGGATTACTTAAGGCTGAAGAAGAAGAAGGGACTCCAATCCAGAATAAAACAACATTTTTTCTGTCCATTTTATACCATGCGCAAACCGTTCATTAAAAATTTAATGGCCAATACTGCTGCTACAATTAACATGGAAATGAGTATAGTTTTTTCAATATTGTTCAGGAATTTCACGTATTTTTTTAAGTTCTACACATTGGTAAAACGCATTTTAAAAATTTTGTAAAAGCAAACACTTAAATATTAAACCTATTTGTGATACCAGCTGGTTTGCTCGTACCGATTCTGTGAAATCCTTAAAGAAAAGTTCTGAAGAAATTAAAAATTGTTTGAGTAATTTTTCCTCAAACAAGGATAAAAAACAATTAACAAGGATCGAATATACCGATTTACATTAAAATCTTGATACATTTCAGTATGTGCTGTAACTTATTATAATAGGAAAATATTTTAGACAGAATAAATGCTTCAAACAAAACTCTTTAACAGAATATTGTTCTGAAGCTATTTTCTTGTAGCATGTTCAAGATTTTACTCTTTAAATGGGAATAAGCCACAATTAAAGGTTAAAGTACGTTTATTGACGTTTCAATTTCCACTTCGGAAATCGTTCTCAAAATACAAACATTAATAAAATAAACAAATTTTGTTTTTTTGTTACTTTGGTGAAAAATTCTTCTAATAATTTAATTTTATCTGACTCATTTATATTGACAATTCGGGCATACATTATACATTTTAAAATAGACGACTTTAAAATAATATTGCCAATATTGTTGAGTTGCGTTCCTGGTACAACTTTACTTGTAAGATAGTTCATTCATCAACTTTAATTTGAGAATATCCGTCAAAATTTTTTCAAAAAAATATTGGAAATTCAACAAAAGGACGAATATCTAAATATGTAGTTATAATATATGATTCATTGATATATTTCCAACAAACTGTTTGAGATGATTTTTACAATTTCGAAAATTAAGCAGAAAAAGTTAAACATTGCATTTTATACTCATAATAAAAAACAGCATAAAACAGCATACTTAACCCGTTCCAATAAGCATTGCAAGCAGCGAAAATAACAAACATATTTCCCCTTTATCTCCCCTCCATATTTCTTATTGACGCTCATTGCCCATTAGTGAGACGATTAGTTCCGATCAGAGATATTTTACATATCTCTGGTTCCGATCCTAATAAACCTAAGAAACTAGAGGTGGGTCGTTCACATTTTAAATATACAAATAGTACTTATATTTACATTACACATTATTAAATCGTTAATCGTCTAAGTTGACATTTAAAAACATAAGTTTTTCCACTTTTCTTGTTAACCGTGTTCTTCTTTTATTTAAAATTAAACCAGATTTTGAAGATGTGTTCACAAGGAACAGATTTTGTTACAATACTACAATATTTTATGAATATAGAGGTTAAGTTAGAATACACATGGCGATGGTTTTTCTAACACTGTAATCGACAGTTCCAATCTCCGTTCGAATTTTTTTGTGGGTAAAATATCATCCGACAAATACAAGTCGACTTCTTTTATATCTCTCTATTAAGTCATCTTTATCAGTTTCTATTTCTTGTACTAGTTGATTTTTAATAGTACAATCTTCTTTTTTTTATAAAAGTAATCAGATTTTTAACTCTTTCTTTTGTTTTTTTGTCTTCATTTTTATCAGAAAATCCCTGCATTTTAAATCATTATTTGTCAGTTACGAATCTACGGTTTCTCACTGCTAAGACAACTAGTTGATGGTTGATTAAAAAAACTACGTTTTGTGTAGATGTAAACAGAGGAGCAACGAACACTTTACGTCGACGAGGACTTAGTTAATCTGAGAGACTACTACAAAACTAAAAATAACTCTTTCGAGACAGTGGACAGTCGGGCTATCGGTTAACGTTGAAAATAAAATAACTAGGTATTCTGATTAATGAATGAGTTTCGATTTACGATTGATATGCATTTTCGAAGGTGATGGATACTTCTATTAATAAAAATATTAGTTTAGAACAAAATAAGCAAATAGATATGAATTTACTAAATCTATGCAAAGACTCGTTTAATCCGTTTTCCATAGTTGAAGAACGAGCTTTTAAAAGTTTGCAGGGTGGATTCCTGGATATAAACCGCCAACAAGAAAAACTTTGTCGGGTTCATTACCTCAGGAATGTTATATCAAAACTGTTCAAATTATTAGATCACAAGTTGTTAAAGAAGTAGAAAATATCTGTATTACTACTGACCTCTGGACATCTGAAGTAACTGAGAGTTACATCGCATTAACAGGACAATATTTAACCGAAAATTTAGAATTTAAAACGGTTTTATTAGGCTGCTGCCATTTTTCTGGAAACCATAATTCAGAAAACATTGCTTTTGGAATTAGTGAAATTATTAATCAGTGAAGTCTAAAACGAAAAGTACATTTTGCAGTAACTAATAATACCTCAAATATGGCTAAAGCTATTAAATGTGTTTTGGAATGAAAACATTTAAATTGTTTTGCTTATACGTTAATTCCATTGGTGGAGGACCCGGTTAAATGCTGTCGTGTACAAATAGATAAAATAAAAAGTCTTTTTTCGACAATTCGGCAAAAAACACATTTCAAAAAAGTACCTTACCTTCAGAAAGGCTTTTAAATATTAACTACAATATAACAAATTTCCCAAACGGCCAATCCAAGCCGTGGAAACTAGGTAGAACTTCACCTATTACATGTTAAAAATAATGACCGAGTTAGAGGAGGCAATCCGTTCAACATAGTTATTAGTTAATGCAGACTTAGACCAAATCTAAATAATGAAGACTGGATTATTTGGTCTTAATTTTCCCAAATTTTACGGCCATTTAAAGAAATAACAAGTACAATAAGTGGCCAAAAATACTTGAAGGGCAGTTCAGTGATTGTTATGGTATGCTACCTGCAAGAATCTTGCAATTAAGTTTTAGCAAACGGTAACCTTACATCCATAGTATCCCACGTAGTACAATTACTAATATCGGGTTTAGCAAAAAGATTTAGAGGGATAGAACAGAGTGGCACATTGTCATTATGTATATTTATGGATTCACGATTTAAAGTGCAGGGATTTTTTAATAAAAATGAAGCTAAAAAAACAAAAAAAAGACTTAAGAAGCTGGTTACTTCTATAATTAAAGAAGAAGAAGATTGTACCATTGAAAATCAACCAGTACAAGAAAAAGAAACCGATAAAGATGACTTAGGTATTTTTGATCAATTAGTTGAACATGACTCATCTAAACGTACACCTGTATCGAGAGTCCATTACAATGGTGGAAAAACCATCGCCATGTATATCCTAACTTACCGCTATATTCATAAAATATTGTAAATGTGAACACATGTTCAAAATCTGATTTAATTTTAAATAAAAGAAGAACACGGTTAACAAGAAAAGTGAAAAAACTTATGTTTTTAAATGTCAATTTAGACGATTCGCGATCTAATAATAATGTGTAATGTAAATGTAAGTACGATTTACTATTTGTATTGTTTAGTTTATTTTTTGAGTTATAATAAATATATCATTCATTAGTTTCTTTCACTTTAATAAATATACACATAAACGATAATATCCATTATGTTTGTTTATGTACTCGCTTATTTGAAACCACTGGTTACAATCAACTAGTTACTTGTTTACGAAAAATGATTCAGTTTCGTTAACGATAAAAATGTCAACGTCCCACCTCTAGTTTCTTAGGTATCGACTGTCGAATGCCGGTTCAGCTGTCCCTACCTTAGACCAGGTCACTACTTTCACAACGCCGAGACGCGATTTTGCCAAATAATTTTGTATGAAGCTTTTTTATTGTTAGCGTTATAATGCACTTCATTATTTTTATTGAAAATAAGGTACAATGTGCCGTTAAAATAAGCTTATTTTGATGATTAGATTTTTAGTTCGAAAATCGTACTTAAAATACGAAAAATTAATAAATTTTATTTATATAAAACGATTTCCGAAGTGGAAATCAAAATGTTTAATAACACTAATTGTAAAGTAAAATTGTGGCATATTCCCAATAAAAAACAGTAAGCTGTCATTTAAATCAATTTCGCCCAAATTTTATTATCTTAGAACATTGTTCAAATGCTAAAAAGACAACAGGTCAAATAAAACCAATAAGTTTGGCAACGTTGAATTTCCCCTTTTTTATTATTTCCACTCATGTATTTTCGGCGATATAAACCTCTCTCTTTTTAAACATGTGTTTCTCACTCCATCTCACGTAAGGTCCATACCGACCATAAACTTTTACCTATACTGTATATACAAAAAATAAAAAGTTTATCATTACTTTATATAGAAAAGAGTTATTAAACAACTCTAATATGAACTCTAATATAATTATGACCGTTTATTAAATTTTTTTACATGTATATTAGTTTTATATACACTGCATAACTACATACTGATACTATATGCTTTAAAACTTGACTACCAACAGTAAAATATGTCATGGTCGTGACTGAAGAATGGGCCAGGAATTACAGTGTTGTCTAGGGCCCGCTTAAGCCTTAGTCCACCACTGCCGCCAATGAACACATTTTAACAAATGATAAGTGATTTCTTTGTACATATATTATTTATGAGTTATGCCAAGTATTTTCCAATATTTAGCACCTACATTTTATTCTATTCAATTATTTATTATTTTAATGGATGAACCAGCTATTCCAATTGAGGATTAATAATATATAACTGGAATACTGTACCATGTAAGATGTAAGACAGTACTTTAAAAAGTTTTAAGATTTTAATAAACGTCTTTATGACCATTGTCACTAAATGTAATGTAAACTGAGTAACGACAGTATTTGGAAGGAGAACAAAAAATGGAGAATGTATGGAGAATGGAACAACAGAGAGAGATGGAAACGGTTGAGCGAGGGAAGGCAGTGAATACTGTAGAATCCCTAAATATATATACAAAAAAATAAAATAAATAATGGAACTAATAATTAAGAACTTTAGATTTGGAGATTATCTACGATAATATTCTTCTGCAGTGTGATATATCGAAAAATTCCGATGTGTTTACTATAATTCAAGATAATAAACATTAATTTTTAAGTATTTAAATCAAACATTTTGTATTTAATAAAACAGAAAACTTTTTTCTAAATGATTTTTGTTTAAACTTCATATTTTAAAATAAAACTCGTTTAATAAAAGGATTTAGTTGAAATAAAACAACATGTGCAAATAAAATACAAAATATATCCCATATTAAGAAAAATTAAGAGAAAACTTACGTTCGGTAGTTTTCTAGCAGGCCGAATATGCAGTCCTCCAACAGGAATAATGTTTGGCGTTAAAGGTCTCGCATAATTAAAACCCATTATAATATTGGTCAGTACAAGCGATAAATGTCTCTCTAATTTTTCAGTGGGAGCTATATCTTCTCCAAAAGCCATTTTGGCAATTTCAGTACGTCTGGACTGGTATATTCGGGACCACAGATATATTTCTCCATATGTGTAGACATAGTTTTGTATTCTTTCGAAGTAGCTCATTTTCGAGCTAAACTTAGAGAACATATGTGGAACAAATGCTGGATGTACGGTATTTCCAAAAAGCTCTGATAAATATGGTAATAAAAGGAAAGGGCACACCGCAATACTTGGAGGATAGTTAAACTTTTCTAACAAGGGTAATAGACAACCTCCTAATGACATGTCAATGATAATAAGATCAAACCTGGTGTTTTTATTTTCGTTTAACAGTTTTTTTATAGCCGGTGATTGTGCAATATGGAAGCAAGTATTGTCAGTGTACTCGTAGAGTAATTTAATGTTTCCGTAGATACCATACTGTTGAATTTCATTGGGGTCCATTATTTCTTCGACAGCTTCATGTAAGTCTGAAAATACCAAAAACAGCTAAGTATTATATATATAAAATTATGTGGTAAATTTACTTAACAGAAATTTTGGTTAACATAAAATAAACGTTAAACATAATTTAAAATTAGTATTTCTTGGGTTTAGCGTCAATAAATTATATTAAAATTGGAACTATATTTTATTCTGCATAGAAATCAACGTTTCGACAGGAAACTTTTGCCTTTTTTAAGATCCTAAAATTTACAAGATTAAAAACAAACAGTTATTGCAAAATATATAAAGCTTATCAAAACGTAAAACGGGACACAGACATTAATGAATTGCCAAGTGATAATTGATATCTGATATCTCATGGTTTACTGTCATTATTACTGTATAATTAATTTTATATGGGCGTATCGTTGATATTTTCGAAAAAGGTAAAAAGGAGATAGGGTAAGATATCCAGTTGACGGCATGAATAAGAATTTCTGTAATATTGAAGCCATATCGTGTGCAGAAATTGAACAACTTCAGTAAAAATACGACACCTTTACTATTTATAAAAAATTAAGAGAAAAGACAGGTAGACACAAAAAGAGACAAGGAACAATATTAAAAAATGATAATAACGAAATTATTATGGGTACAAAAGACAAACTATATAAATGGAAAGAATACATACAAACTCTTTTTGATGACGATAGACCTTGTTCTTCACCATCCACCGATAATCTAATAAATGAAAAAGGCCGAGAAATAACCAAAGAAGAAGTGATCCACGCAGTAAAATTTCAGAAAGATGAAAAAGCCACCGGTCCAGACAATATCGATGTAGAAATACTAAAACTAACTGTAGATAACGAAAGTAAAAGCCTAGACTTAATAACAGCACTATTCAATAAGATATTATATGACAGGTAAAATACCAACAGACTTTCTAAAATCAACATTCACAGCATTACCAAAAAAATCAAATTCCTTCCAATGCGATGATTATCGAATATTAAGCTTAATGTCTCATCTCCTTAAAACTTTTCTCAGAATTATCCATACACGAATTTAAAAGAAGTGCGAGTTCCAGATGAGTTACACTCAATTCGGATTTCGAAACGGATTGGGAACACGAGAGGCACTTTTTGCTTTAAATGTGTTAACGCAACGATGCAGAGACATGAATGTAGATGTATGTGCATATTTTATTGACTATCGAAAAGCATTTGACTGCGTTAATCAAAAGCATCAATCGAAATTCTGAGAACAACTGGAGTTGACGAACAAGACTTGCGAATTATCTCAAAATTATACTAGCACCAAACGGTAACAATTGAAATAGAGCACACAGAATCTGAAGATACACAAATCCGACGAGGAGTGGGACAGGGTTGCATTTAATCACCGCTACTGTGTAATTTATATTCGGAGTCTATATTCAGAGAAGCATTAGACGAGGTCCAAGGCTTTTGTATATCATTTTTTATTAAATAAATAAACTGTTGGCTTTGGTATTTATGGATTGATTTCTAAAGTTTATGCGTTTATTCCATTATAATTTTCTACTGAAAATTATAATGAAACTTATTTTCCTTCTATATACTAGTCTATAATTCGCGGCAATTTTTTAAATAATCGTTAAAATGGATGGTTATGTATTGCTGTTATTTTAAGTAATGTTAGTATATAATATTTTGTGGAACGTTGCAAAATAATTTTCATTATTTTTATTTGTTAGGGCTGCATTTATAAAAATAGTCTTTTATTTCGTTTATATTCTACTAGTAATTTAAATTTTGTGATAAATAAATAATATTTATGAATTGTATAAAACTATTAATTGAAAACGTTAAAGCAAACATATTTATCTGCATTAAAATAGAAAGCTTAGGTAAGTCATTTTTAGATTCTATTATAGGAGGATCTATTAGGTAACACGTTACAAAACGATTTTTGGTTTTGTTGTACAATATTATTAAATCTATAGTGACTTGTTCCAATTAGATAGTTACAACATTAACCTATTGGAAAAAGTCCGCTAAAAACTGTTATTTTAAGATCTTGTTCTTATTTTTTTTAGTTTGTCTGATTGTTATTTTCGCGTCTTTAGTTTGCGAGAATCAATCCATCCTGGCCATCCCTCCTCTGATAAGCTTACTTCTTTATTTATCCTGAAATGTTAGTTCGCTTGATAGTTCTTAATATTTTTACTCTCTTTATTTATTATTTTGTTTTTCCCTACAACCTCTTAGTTATTCGCAGAATTTTGATATTTTTTTGCTATATTTTTCTTCGATTAAGTTCTTATCACTTTATACTATAATTTCTAGGGTATTAAACTTTTATTCCTATGGAGTTTAAATATTCAGGCATCACATTATCTAACTACATAAAGCTCGAAACTAAAGTGGAAGATCAAGTGAATAGAGCCGTAGGTTGCCTGAATAAGGAATATGGAGAATTAAAAATATCGAAAAAGAAATGGAAAAAAAGGATGTTAGAAGCAACAGAGATCAAAACAATTAAAAAAATTGATGGTAAGACACTATGGGACAGAGCCTGAAGTACAGATATACTACGTAGATGCAAGGTGGAGAACATCAAGAACTGGGTAAGAAATAAAAGAGTAGAATGAAACGATCATAAAAACCGAATAACAACAAGTAGAGTAGTAAAGACGACAAGAGACGTTTCCCCAATAGAAAGATAATTAGTAGAACGACCACGAAAATGATGGAACGACAATTTACTGGAGGCACATTGAAAGACAGCCAGAGTCATGTCTACATAAAAAGTAAAAGAAGAAGAAGACTAAATAGTTTTATGGCCATGCAGTTTAAATATTATTGAATACCTCCTTTTTCTTGAGTCTTAAACCTTGCCTGGCTCCCTTTGCTTTTTTGTTATTGATTGCATTAATGGAAAAAAACCGGGAAAACTTTTTGCTCACCCCTTGCCCGGTGAGCCACTGAGCAAGCTACTGCTTAAACTTTTCGGTTTATTGGAGACATCATAATTTTTTACATATCATTTTATCAACGTAAATTGTAGTATTTTAGCACTCTAATACTTTAGCATACAAAACAAATCCTTTACTAATCAAAAATACAACTGTAATGCAGAATGGATCCTATAGAGATATAAAAAAGGAGATATAACAGGAATTGAAAACTTATCAGACCTATCAGCTTATAATCTTATTTATATAAGCTCCTTATGAAAATAATTAATAACAACTGGAACCTACGCAAAATTTTCACCAACCACTAGACCTAACCGGATATAGGAGTGGTTTTTTAACGAATTATCACCTACAAATAATAAAATCCTTGATAGAGGAAGTAAAAGAATACAACAAGCCATTGATATTAATATTTGTAGACTATGAGAAAGAATTTGACTCAATTCAGCATAGTTCCGTATTTAGAGGTCTTGTGGAGTGCAGTATTAATCACAGATACACAACTCATCTTCAGAATATATGTAATAGTGCAACAGCTGCAGCAAAAATGTTTTATGGTGACAAAAAATACATTTCCCTTCAAAATCACATCACCTTCAAAAACAATTCTGTTAAACTTGCTAGCGGTTTACAGTTATACCAATATGTAAAATTGGTTGCTTATATTATATTCTAAGTATCTAACCGATCTAGAACCAATTTAAGTAAATTACATTGACTGAATAACGTAATTAGTCAAGCATACATTTGAAGCGGACGTTCGGTGTTAACAGAGCGACATATTTTAATTATTTTTTGTTTATTTAATTATTATTAACTACAAAAATTACGGGTAAGTAAGTCTGTTTCACAATAAGTACTGTTATTTGCATAAAAACATTTCAATTTTGTTTGTACATCACTGTCTTTTATGTGGTATTCTGGCACGACCACATGGCACTTCCTATATAAAGTCTGCCATAATGGAAAATCATAAGTGAAGCTTTATGCATTAAAAAATATGTCTCAAAACGAGGTTGACGCCTTATTGGATAAAATTCCAAGTGACCAAGAGTCAACTGTCTCTGATATTGAAAGCGCCTTGGAAGATGAATTGGATGTTGATCAATTTTGTTCACCAAATAATGAGGATGTCCTTCGATGACATCGTGTTAGTAGACCAAACTACCAATCAAGATGAAACAACCAATACTCCAAATAATCAAAAATCGGAATCGGATAGTGAAGACGATGTACAGTTAGCAGTACGAATAGCAAAGCGACATAACTCTATATTTTGAACCCAAAATTAAATTTGTATAACACAAACAAAAAAAAAATATTAAAACTACAGGCCCAAACATTTTAAATTCAGCAGAGAACCCCAGAGATGTGTTTTTGGAACAATTTCCTGAGAATTTAATTCACCTAATTGTATTTAAAAGGAATCTATTTATGTTCAAAATTACAGAGGAGGTAATGGATTTACACCTACTAATGAAGACGAAGTCAAAACATTTCTTGGATTAAATTTATTAATAGGTATTTATTTATTTTATTTATATAATAAGGTATATATAGGTATAATATAGGTTAAATAACATTAGATATGCAAATGACACTATAGTTTTTGCCGATAATCTGAATGACTTACAGATATTAACAAATCGCATAACAGAAGTCAGCAAAAGATACGGACTAGCTCTTAACATAAAGAAAACCAAATTTATGACAATTAGTAAAAAACCAATACTAAACGCTCAACTTACAATCAACCAACAGAATATCGAAAGAGTCGAGCAATATACATATCTAGGCACCAATTTAACTAGCCAATGGGACCACTCAACAGAAATTAAACAGCGAATAATAAAAGCAAAAGCAGCATTCGTTAGAATGAGAACCATTTTCAACAGTCGAGACATATCATTAAAAACAAAATACCGTCTATTCAACTGCTACATATTCACGGTTCTGCTCTACGGAATGGAAGCGTGGACACTGACTGTTGCATCTATGAATCAGCTCGAAGCTTTCGAAATGTGGTGTTATAGGCACATCTTACGTATATCTTGGGTTGACAGAGTTACTAATGTGGAGGTCCTGCGTAGAATGGTGAAAGAAGGTGAAATTCTCATGACCGTCAAAACTAAAAAGTTGGAATATCTAGGATATGTAATGAGAAATCAAGAACGTTACGGCCTTCTCCAGCTGATTCTCCAAGGGAAGGTAAATGGTAAGAGATGACCGGGAAGAAGACGCATTTCCTGGCTTAAAAATTTACGAAAGTGGTATAACACGACTACCACTGAACTGTTCCGCGCTGCAATAAACAAAGTAAAGATAGCCGTGATGATCGCCAACATTCGGAACGGATAGGCACGTTAAGAAGAAGAAGAATAGATATAAAGGAAATGGCCAGTTACAGAGATTATTGATCGTCACGTGATGAATTACGAGACACTTTTATCAGTTCGGCTATGTCACGTAACAGATTCGCTTGGTTACTAGGCAATTTCCATCTAGTTGATAATACAGTGCAGCAAAAAAACTGATCCTGGATTTAACAAACCTTACAAAGTGCGACCTGCAGTATTAAATCCACATGAGTTTCAAGCGATTGATGAGTCTATGATACGATTCAAAGGTCGAAGCAGTATCCGACAGTAAATGCCCAATAAACCTATAAAACGGCTACAAAGAATGAATTAGAGCAGATTCAAGCGGATTCATGTAAGAGTTACAGATATATATTGGTAAAGTGGGAAATTCCACCGAAAAAAACTTAGGACAACGAGACGTACATGATCTAACAAGGGTCTTAGTAAATAAACACCACCCAGTGAAATCGTTTAAAAAAGAAAGGATTTACCAGAGTTCATAACTGACAAACACACAAAAGTAAACACTCGTAAATCACACAAGTCGTGGCATATAATATTTTTTTTATTTTGTGGATGCTTGCGTCATAAACGCATTCCTTCTATTTCAACTTAGAAGCCAATCCAAAAGTATGTCTTTAAAATAATTTCGGCTTTCTGTGATTAGAGGCCTTCTTGAAGCCTCAGAACAATTAAAAAGGGGAAACCATCAGCAGAAAAACCAGTGAGTAAATTCAAAAGCCATATTCCCTTGGAACTGCGCCATTCAAAGTCTTCTCATATGCCCAAAGAACTACTTCTTTGAGATGTTCCAATTGCAGCACGACAGCAAATATTAGCAGAACACAGTGAAAAGGTTCATCTTGCAATGTCGGACTTTGTCTCAAACACGACGACAAAAATTGTTTTGCAACAATCTATGCAAAACAATAGGAAGAATAGGTAGAAAGAAAAGCCACCTGATTTTTATTTCTCATTTAATTTTTTGTTACGCTGTGTTTCTACTGGTATCTTAAGAATATTACATCCTGCAGAATATACTTCAGGATCAGCATTGTTTATTTTGACTGAATTTGTTTTAAGAATATACTTAAATTAATAAATTTCACAAAAATTCTGTTGTTTTTTTTATTCAAATTCAAAGGATTAGGATCAGATGCAATGGAATTATTCATTGGACGTATATGTTCAGCAGTAGACTTAAAAGAGCTAAGGATGATGATGACATGTATGATCCATTAACTTTCATATGCAGTGCATTCAAAACAATTTAGATTTAGAAAACTGGCTTAAATCTAAACCTTGTGAAAGCCTGTTACCTAACATTCTTGAATCGTGTAATGTCGACCTATGTTCACTAAATTAAACGGGAAACACAGAAAACTACTCGATAGACTAAACATTTTTTGGATAAAACTAACTTATAACTGTAATATCTAAAATAAAGAATTTTTAAGTGATTTTTTATTTAAAACATTATTTTAACCTTACCTTCCAATTCATACATGGTCAAATTAGTGTGAACAATTATATCTATCGTTTTCGGTCCGATGATAGTAACATGGTGCCCTTTGTCTAGAAGTGCTTCAACCAATACATAATTCCATATTTGATGACTTGGCGATAAAATTTCATCTATCATTAGAATATTTGATCCAAAAGTAGTGGGTATACTCAAGATAAATAACAATACTTTCATTATTTTGTGGTCTAGAATAGATCTAAAATATGAATATATTATTTAGTAGAGCATTTTTTTTATTTTATTTTTTTGTTTTATTTAGAATCAAACGAAGTTTTTTTTTCACTAAAGCGATCCGATAAGTACTTAGCCTCACCGGCCGATGGCGCCACTATCTCAAGAGAAATCTACTATCGTGTAAAACAGTCTTATATATGGGTAATATTTAAATGTTAGCCGACTCTAACTCATTAATTTTTTAACTGCGTGTGAAAGCAGGCGTATCCCCTGATTTTAAAAAAATTGAAAAAAAGGAATATAGGTCGGTGATTCAATTCTTACTTTTGGAAGGGAAATTGCACAGAAAAATCAAAGAGCGCTTGGGTGCTGTATATCCGGTGACTCTTCTCCTTTAATGGCAACCGTTAAAAGTTGGTTTAATGAGTTTTAATGTGGGTGTACGTTAGTTTTTGATCAGCGACGTCTCGGTACCCCGAAAATATCTACCGCGGAGGATAACGTGACAAAAATTCAAGATCTCATTTGCAGATCGCTAACTGAAGGTGTGCGAGGTATCTAAGTAGGTATCTCTACCAAAAGAGGAACAAAGCAATCACAGGGCTCGACTATGCTGAACTATTGGGTAGATTTGATGTCGAATTGCAGAAAAAACAGTGTGTCAATTTTAAAACTTACAATGGGCTATATCTCAGGAACAAAAGCTGATATCGAAAAATGCTTAAAGCCATTTCTAAGATAGTAAGGGGGAACTAAAATGACATGAAAGACAACTCACCCCATTAACTCCCTAGGCCCTACCCACCACACCAAAAAAAGTTTAAATTGCAAATCCCTACTTGTGATAACAATGTGAAGCAATAATTGTTAAACTTTGGCTTAAATGGAAAATTTAATTAGGTTTTGTTAAACTACAAATTTGTTGAAAATTTCAATTACATAAATATTCAAAGTGAGTTCCGTTGTTTTGTAAACAATAATATGGCCTATTTTTAAATTCTGCACGAACTTTGGCAAATGGTGTTTTAGTAATAGCACAACATGCTTTCGTAATTATTTCTCGCAATTCCCCAAGTGACGCAGGTTAAGTTTTACAAACAACTGACTTAAGGCAACCCCATAGAAAAAAGTCAGGTAACAGTAAGTCTGGTGACCTTGGTGGCCACTCAATAGGACCTCTCCTTCTAATCCATTTGTTCGGATAATTAGTATCCAAACAGTGCCTAACTGGAGCTGCATAGTGAGGAGGTGCTCCATATTGTTGGAAGTGCAGCAAATCTTCATCTAGAGCTAGGTTGCCTTGATCGTCCCTTTGGTTCTCTAATTAATTGACAGTTAAAAGTTCGATGGTGTTTTTCAGCATATCGAGATAAATGTCGCCACTTAAATTGCCTGGTATGAACAAGGGGCCAATTATAGCATCGCCTAATATTCCTGCCCAAACATTTAGTTTTCCAGGATATTGAGTGTGACCTTCACTGAATCGATTCCAGTACCGACAGCTTTGTTTATTTACATTACCATTCAGCATAAAAGTACATTCATCTATGAAACAAATATTTTTTAAGATTCTCGGTTCAACGTGAATTCTTTCAGTCATGAGTTCACAAATTTCAGTTCGTCGGTCTGGATCATCACCGCATAGTTCTTGAAGAATTTGTGTTTTGTATGGGTGAAACTTATGTAATGACGTTTCAATTTTCACTTCTAAACGCCAATAAACTTTAACTTTAACCTTTGATTGTGGCTTATTCCTATTAAGATAGTAATTAAATCAACATATTCAACACAAACCTCATAAAATTTTCCATTTTAGCCAAAGTTTCACAATTATTGATTTACCGTGTATAATTATTATTTATACCATTGGATAGAATTTTTTATAGCCTTTGCAAAGATGTATCACAAGTAGGGGTTTGCAATTTAAACTTTTTTGGTTGTGGTAAGTGGGGCCTTAGGGGTTGATGGGGATGAGTTCTCTTTCATCATATCATTTTAGTTCTCCCTTACTATTCTAGAAACGTTTAAAAATAAACACACTGTATACCGTATTCTTTAGATTTTGCCCTGTGAGACTTCTTTTTGATTCCCAACTGAAAAATACACTCGCTGGGCAGAAATTAGTGGAATGAGGGGATCATCGCCGCAACGGAAGCCTACTTTGCAAACCTCAAGAAAACATATTTTTTAGACGGGTTAAAGAAGTTAACGCTGGGTTAGGTGTATCGAGCTAAAAGAAGACTATGTTGACAAATTAATCGCCACTTTCCAAAATTCTTGTTTTTCTTTTGTAAGCTAAGTACTTATCAGACCGTCCTAGTACTGATACAAAGTTGCCTAGATGTCAACTAAGATATATTTCAGTGTTTTTATGACTATAATAAAGCAGTTGGTAAATTACTACATAAATAATTATTGAACGTCCTGAAGTCAACGAAGATAGACTACAATAACCTCAGGCTCATATAAAATTTATACTAGGAGCAGCAAGTAAAAGTACGCAATAACAGGCTGTCAGAGGAATTTGAAAAAAATAGACCTGAAGTGATACAAAGATGTGTATTGTCGCCAATTGTTTTTAACACCTACTTAGAAGAGATCCTCAAAAAAGCTCTTAAGGGTAAAACAGCTGAAATAAAGGTATACGGAGTCTAATGAACATTATACATGCAGATGACACTGTCACTTTAGCCAAAACTGTTGAAAATCTTTAAAGACTGGTGGCCAGAATAGCGGAGTATGAAAAGTAATGCGGTCTAACAATGAACGCCAAGAGGACAAAATTTATGAGAATATCGGAAACTTAATATTCTAATGAACGAAACCAATGTTGGGTGGATAAATATGCATATCTTGGAACAATGATGTTGTTTCCAAAAATGACTTCTTCCAAAAAATTAAAATCAGAATAGAAAAGTGTAGAGTAAATTTCACCAAAAAAAGAAGAGTGTTCTGCTTAAGAGATTTAAAGTTGGAGCTAAGAGTAAGGTTGAATGCGACATCAATTCAAAAACTAAAATCATTCGAGTTGTGGATATGTAAAAGAATCCTGAAAATATAGTAAAGAGAACACGTCACAAACAAAGGGGTTCTGAGAAGAATGAATAAAGAAACCTGAATCTTAAATACAATTAAAACAAGAATATTGGAATATCTCAGACATATTATACGTGAAGAGAGATCCACCTGGCTCCAATTGACTTAAAGAAGATTTTTTTATACTATTTACACAAAGTACCTCCATAACCATGACTATTTGTGCAGCAACACAAACATTAGATAAATAATGAAAACAAATAGTAATTGTATTACAATAACTAATGTATACACGGCATCACGATGACCATTAAACTCCCAGGATTTAGAAGAGAGAACTAATGTATATTAAGTAAAATCTTTGTAATCTAGATAATCTAAGCGATGTTTAGAAACTCTATGATTTTTGTGATTTCCGTAGGGTTGTTGAGCATATCCTTAAGAGCATTTTTGTTGTGTAATATGCAGTTTTTTTTTCTGTTGTTGATATGAAGCCTACACGGCAAAAACTATGAAGGTCACCACTAAGATACATTTTTATATTATGTTTTCTGAGCACATTTTTTGCAGTCTGTTTCTTCTTTACAAGACTAATTTTTGTCCCTTGTTCCGTTGTGTTGTGAGCGAGGCTATGGAAACAATGTTTGGCTGCATTATCACAAAACTGCTTAAGATGTTGTAAGTCCTAAGTTGTAAAAAAAATTTTGGGTTCCTGTCATATTATCAGTTGGTAAAATAGTGTTGGTACAAATCACATAAGTTTCGAAAGGTCCATTGAAGCTTGTTCTAAATGAAATATATTGAGGACGAATGGCTTCACAAACTATTTTTTGAATAGGTCTGATAGCAAATTGGCATTTTGTTTTAAAACTGGATAAAAAAAGCAAGCCTAGTTGCTTTTTTAATTGCTTTGGTGACTCCAACAATAAAGTTAACTTTCCTTTTTTTATAAAAAAATTTAATTTTTTTAGATTGTTTACTAAGCTCTAATTAAAACATTTTAATGCATTACATACATCTAAACCTATGCATTTGACATTGTTTGACATCTTTATATGACTTTACAATCATTAGACCTGAAGAAGTGCAGAAATTACTGCACGAAACGTTTTCTATTAAAAGATTGAAAGAAGAGAAGAGAAAAGTTTTTTTCTCCTTGGCCGATATAATCATTTACAGTGCGATTTTAATCTTACTCACATTGTGTATTAATATAATATATATATATATATATATATATATATATATATATATATATATATATATATATATATATATATATGTATATATATATATATATATGTATATATATATTTATATATATATATATATATATATATATATATATATATATATATATATATATATTTCAAATTATTTTTCGACCGTACTGTTTTAAATATTGATTTATAGTATCAGCAATCGGTCAGGAAATAAAACTCAATTTGTTCAGTCTCAATATTTCGTCACGATTTTGTGACTTCTTCAGGAGAAAACTGTAAATTCTAATATTATAATATAATAATAATAATATAATAATATTCTAATAAATTTACAGTTTTCTCCTGAAGAAGTCACAAAATCGTGACGATATATATATATATATATATATATATATATATATATATATATATATATATATATATATGAGAGTACGTTATGTGGTAGAGAGAGGAGGGTGAAAGACGAACTTCGACGAATTATAATACTCGATATAATCGGAATATACCACCGAACCCTTACCAACCCGCACTGAGGCAGCGTGGTAAGGTGTGCCTCACAACATGAACGAAACATTTAAATCATGGCCCCCATTCTCCGTAGGCCCCAATGGCCACGAATGGGTAGCTTTCGATATCATGCCAGGAGGGCAGAGTGTGCTAAGGATCTGCGGAGTCTAAACCGCTACCCAAATAAAACAACAATGTTATATATAGAGACATATAATTCCGCTCGCTATCAAATTCATCCAGACTTGTAAAACTGGAAAAAGAAAATCAGATTGGCGTCAGGAAACACATTTTACAACCGAGGCACATTAACGGGCGGAACAGGCGGTATGAGATTCCTAATCAACAAGAAATGAAATCTTTTAATTGCTTTGGTGACTCCAACAATAAAGTTAACTTTCCTTTTTTTATAAAAAAATTTAATTTTTTTAGATTGTTTACTAAGCTCTAATTAAAACATTTTAATGCATTACATACATCTAAACCTATGCATTTGACATTGTTTGACATCTTTATATGACTTTACAATCATTAGAACTGAAGAAGTGCAGAAATTACTGCACGAAACGTTTTCTATTAAAAGATTGAAAGAAGAGAAGAGACAAGTTTTTTTCTCCTTGGCCGATATAATCATTTACAGTGCGATTTTAATCTTACTCACATTGTGTATTTAAATATATATATATATATATATATATATATATATATATATATATATATATATATATATATATATATATATATATATATATATATATATATATATATATATATATATATATATATATATTTCAAATTATTTTTCGACCGTACTGTTTTAAATATTGATTTATAGTATCAGCAATCGGTCAGGAAATAAAACTCAATTTGTTCAGTCTCAATATTTCGTCACGATTTTGTGACTTCTTCAGGAGAAAACTGTAAATTCTAATATTATAATATAATAATAATAATATAATAATATTCTAATAAATTTACAGTTTTCTCCTGAAGAAGTCACAAAATCGTGACGATATATTGAGACTGAACAAATTGAGTTTTATTTCCTGACCGATTGCTGATACTATAAATCAATATATATATATATATATATATATATATATATATATATATATATATATATATATATATATATATATATATATATGAGAGTACGTTATGTGGTAGAGAGAGGAGGGTGAAAGACGAACTTCGACGAATTATAATACTCGATATAATCGGAATATACCACCAAACCCTTACCAACCCGCACTGAGGCAGCGTGGTAAGGTGTGCCTCACAACATGAACGAAACATTTAAGTCATGGCCCCCATTCTCCGTAGGCCCCAATGGCCACGAATGGGTAGCTTTCGATATCATGCCAGGAGGGCAGAGTGTGCTAAGGATCTGCGGAGTCTAAACCGCTACCCAAATAAAACAACAATGTTATATATAGAGACATATAATTCCGCTCGCTATCAAATTCATCCAGACTTGTAAAACTGGAAAAAGAAAATCAGATTGGCGTCAGGAAACACATTTTACAACCGAGGCACATTAACGGGCGGAACAGGCGGTATGAGATTCCTAATCAACAAGAAATGAAATCGAAAAATAGTAGAAATAACTAGTGTCTCGAATAAAGTAGCTAGGTTCCTTAAAACTATCAGAGATATACAATATACAAATTATACAAATATACGCCTCAAAGATTACTCACACTGACGTAAAAATAGAGGAACTCTACAGTAACATAGTTAATAAAAAATCTAATAGAGCGGTAGAATGCTATTTCCCTATCCCAGAAAGAGTAATTGTACTGAAGTTAGTGACATCTCATGCCAAACTGAATTTGACACAAGTTTATGCTCCTACGGCGAATGCCGACGAAGAAGAAGTAGAATTATTTTATCGAGATATCGAAGAGGCACTTAGAATAACGAAAACAAGAGAAATCACGATAGTCCTAGGTGATCTCAATGCAAAGATTGGAAAGGGACAAAGCGGAAAGTATATAGGAAACTATGGTCTGGGAAATCGAAACGAGAGAGGAGACCGCCTGTTACAATTCTGTCAAGAGCAGAACTTTATTATTACAAACACATTTTTTATGTTACCAAACAGACGACTCTATACATGGCGATCGCCCGCAGATACATCGGAGAAAGTAGTCAGGAACCAGATAGACTACATTATGATCAATGAAAGATACCGTAATGCTGTTAAAGCCGTGAAAGCATATCCTGGATCAGACGTGGCCTCAGATCACAATCCACTTATAGCCAAAATTACACTCACCCCTAAAAATATTAAAAGACATCAAAGAATCCCTACAATAGACACAAGAAAACTTAAAGAACCTTAAGTAAAAGAATGACTCCAACATGAACTGCATGTGAACTGCAACAAATTGAACACAAACACCAATGATATTGACGAGTACTGGAATCGACTAAAAGATTGTCTACTGGAACCCCGTAAAGAAATACTAAAGACTTCCTCAAGGAGAAAAGAGGAATGGATGAATGACGAGATACTCAATATGATGGAACAACGGAGATAATTTAGAAACAAGGGTAACAATAAATACAGAGAGATAAACCACGAGATTAGAAAGACGATAAAGCAGGCAAAAGAAAAATACTTTGAAGAGCAATGCAAAGAGACCGAAGACCTTCAAAATAAATATGATCTGTTTAACCTACACAAGAAAGTCAAAGAACTGGCAGGACTAAGAAAACAAAATCCCACTTGTGCAATTCTGGATAGACACGGTACTGCTATAACACATACGGACGAGAAAATACAAAGATGGGCAGAATATATCGATGAATTGTTCGATGATGAAAGAGGAGATCTGGAGCACATAGAACTTACGTCAGAAGAAATAGGTCCATATATTACAAAAGAAGAAATATTGCACGCATTAAAAACAATGAAGAGCGGGAAAAGCCCTGGACCTGATATGCTTCCTATAGAAATCCTAAAAATTCTAGATGAGAAGCACATTGATGTTTTAGTGACACTCTTGAACCAAATTTATAGTTCAGGCGTATTACCCAAAGAATGGTTAACATCTATTTTTATTTGTCTCCCTAAAAAGAAAAACGCAAGAGAATGCAGCGATTACCGCACCATTAGCTTAATGTCTCATACGCTAAAGTTACTACTTAAAGTCATCCATAACCGAATATATGACAAACTGGACATAGACGTTAATAATACACAATTTGGTTTTCGCAAAGGCCTAGGAACACGTGAAGCTCTTTTTTCACTTAATATACTAATACAAAGATGCCTGGACGTCAATATACGCATGTTTTATTGACTATAATAAAGCATTCGATAAAGTACGACATAAACATTTAATGAATGTCCTGAAATTAAAGAAGATTGACTACAACGACATCAGGATCATATCAAATTTATACTATAAACAGCGAGCAAAAGTACGTTTTAACGAACAGCTGTCAGAAGAAATTGAAATTAGATGTGGAGTAAGACAGGGATGCGTATTGTCGCCAATTCTTTTCAATGCCTACTCCGAAGAGGTCCTGAAAAAAGCTCTTGAGGGTGAAACAGCTGGAATAAAGGTAAATGGAGTTCCCATTAACAACATTAGAAATGCGGACGACACTGTGATCTTAGCCGAAAATATTAAAGATCTTCAGAGACTGGAAGACGAAATTTATGAGAATATCGAAAACTCAAAGAAATAACGAGAATCTTCTAATAAACGAAACCAACGTCGAACAAGTGGACAAATATGCATACCTGGGAACAATGATTAACTCCACAAATGAGTACAATTAGGAGATAAAAATAAGAATAGAAAAGGCTAGAGCAAATTTCAACAAAATGAGAAGAGTTCTATGTACCAGGGATTTAAAACTGGAACTAAGAGTTACGTTGGCGAGGTGCTATGTTTTTTCGACTTTATTTTATGGAATGGAATCTTGGACCTTGAATGCGACAACAATGAAAAAACTGGAATCATTCGAGCTGTGGGTGTACAGAAGAATTCTGAAAATATCATGGACAGAACACGTCACAAACAAAGAGGTTCTGGGAACGATGAACAAAAAAATGGAAATTTTAAATTCAATAAAATCAAGAAAATTAGAATATCTCGGACATATTACACATGGAGAGAAATACACCTTGCTCCAACTGATTATGCAGGGAAAGATCCAAGGAAAGAGAAGTATAGGGGGAGAATGTCATGGCTGCGCAACCTGAGAGAGTGGTACGGATGTACATCAAATGAACTTTTCAGAGCAGCCGTCTTAAAAGTCCGAATAGCTATGATGATTGCCGACCTCCGCCGCGGAGATGGCACTTGAAGAAGAAGAAGACAGTAACATAAATGAAGCATTAAATAACAATAAAAATGTTTTTAAGTATTTATTTGCTGACTTTAATGCCAAAGTGGTAAAGAAAAGCGAGAAGGAACAAGTGGTGGGAAAGTATGGAGTCGGTGATAGAAATAAGATGGAAAAAAGACTTGTTCATTTTTCACACTACCAAAACATGCCAATTGCAAATACATTCTTTAAGAAGAAGTCAAACAGAAAATTGACTTGGATAGCACCGAATAAAATCACTAAGAACAAAATTAACTTTATTCTAACCAACAAGATTGTTACAATAAAAGATGTCGGTGTAATAAATAAATTTCAAACAGGCAGCGACCATAGGCTAATCAAAGAAAAAAATGTTCTATATCTAAAACTAGAAAGAATAAAATTAATTACAAAACCAAGAGTAACCGGTATAAATATTAACAATCTAAAAGAAAACTCGGATCACTACCAAAGGACAATTGATGACTACATGACCAAATCGACAGCTCTCAAATATTGGAAATCATCCTTGATAGTGCCAAAGAAATTAAAGGCCCGCAACAACAAAATGGACATGTAAACTGTCTTATAAAACTTAAATAATGCCTAAACAAAGAGTGGAAATGAAAGTTATTAGCAACATACAGAGAATATAATACACAGAACTTTGTAAGACAATAAGAAAAAGTATTAAGGAAGATATGAGAAAATGCATAGAAATAACAGATAGGGAAATGAGAATGGCCATAAAAGCAATCAAAATAAGAAAGCACCGGGACCTGGAGGCATCTCACCTGAGCTTATAACATACTGATCAAAAAAATTACACCCGATGATACAATAAATATTTCAGAAAGCCATATATGGAGAACAGCTCCCAAAGGAATGGACGGAAGCATATATGACATCTATATTTAAGAAAGGAGATAGAAAACAATTTGAAAACTACATAGCAATAAGCGTAATATTATCAACAGAAAGATTATATGGGAAGATACTGCGAGAAAAAGTCTAGCAAGCGATAAAAGGCAAAATCGGAGAGGATCAGGCAGGCTTCACGGCAGGAAGATCATGAATAGACCACATATACACACTGGAACAACTTTTGGAAAAGAAAAAAAAGCAAAAAATAGAGATATACATTTGGCATTTGTGGACCTGAGAAAGGCGTATGACTCTGTACCAAGGTCAGAATTATGACAGGAATGTACAAATAGGAAATACAGACGGAGCTCATAGAAGCTACAAAAGCTCTGTATAAAGAAAATAAAGTGTCCATTAAAATGGGAACAAGAATCATAGGAGACTTAACCACAACAAAAGGGCTCCTGCAAGGTTCTTCCACCTCTCCAACCCTATTCAAAATATACTTAGAGAAAGCCTTGACTACATGGAAAAGAAAATGCGAAGGCATGGGAGTACCGGTAAGTAGTGATTGCACAAGACGAAGACGACCTCAGCTACATGATAAAGAAACTACAAGAAGAATATACCAAGGCTGGCCTAGATATTAACCTCGCGAAAACAGAGTACCTGTCTACAAGTGAAGTAGACATAGAAGATCTACAGATTGATGACAACGTAACAATCAAAGGAAATAATAAATTCAAATACTTGGGGTTTACAATCATGAAAGAGGCAACGACAGAGGAAGAAATTACACAAAGATTAGGACAAATAAGAACAGCAAGGTGGGATAGACACTTAAATATGAAGACAAAAACACAGATTTATAAAACATTAGTGCGAAGTATTATGTCATATGGGGCTGAAAATTGGATCATAAACAAAAAAAAACAGCAGAAAGATGTAGCAATAATAGATCTAAAAAGGAAAGAATGGATTAGACATAAAACCAAGGTTATTGATGTAATACACAGAATTAAATATTTAAAACGGCAGTGGGCGGGACATTTAGCGAAAAGAACTGACAATAAATGGTCCACTATAATTACACTGTGGTATCCAAGACGCATCAAGAGACCAAGAAGACGTCCAAATTTAAAATTAGACTATGACATTAGAAAACAAGCCGGTACAACATGGCACAGAAAAGCAAATTTTAGACGAATGAAAGTAAAAACATAAAAAAATAAAAGTGAATTTTTAACTTACCATGAGTGTTTTCTCGCGAAAATCAATCGTGATTTTTTTATATTATGCAGCAGTAGATATATTTAATTAAGAATTAAAAAGTTTATAAAGTCTTATTAAATACTGCTAATATAATATGTACTTTAAACATAAATTAAGTAAAGCAAAATATACTACACTTTACCTTTACAAGTTGTTGTGTTTATTTCAAGCAGTGGCACTATAAAAAAAATAAAATAAATGATTCTATATATATGCCCAAAATTATTATTATTAAATATATCAGTATTCCACGTGCAGTCACTTATCAAAAGTAATATTTTGGCTAAATTAAAAAAATACGCTTACCATCAAGGACAAATTAATAATTCAGTTTTTTCTTATTGACTACAGGTACTGAAAACTAAACAAAATGCAAACATTTATATACAAAAGAAACAATTAAAAAAATAGTCTTATTACTACGGAAAATCATTTAATAGTTTAATAAATGCCTATTGCAGATAATTGAATGTCATTACATTGATTCTATGTATATGTGACTATAAATGCAACGTATTAAACTTTTTTTTAGCATGTATCATTTTAGTTTGCGTGACTTTACATGGATATACGAGGCCTAAATTTATACGAGGCTATTTGAGTTTGTACACATCTACGCATGTCTGATGATAGCAAGCGAGGTTGAAACGGCCATAGTATGTTGTATATATATATATATATATATATATATATATATATATATATATATATATATATATATATGTATATATATATATATATATATATATATATATAAATATATATATATATATATATATATATATATATATATATATATATATATATATATATATATATATATATAAATTAAGGATCACTCAGAAGAGTGGTGGGTTTTTTTCGGTCAAAAGGTGGAGAAAAAAGACAAAGTTGATGGCTACTTCATCTATTTATTGAAGACGCTTCGCTTTCTTAATCAGAAAGCATCATCAGTTTATCTAAAAAGAACAATATGAAAAAACCGCACAAGCATTGAAAAGTTGTTAAATGTGTTGCCTTAAAAATATATGTAGCAGTCAGTGATATTAAAGTTGTCTTAAGTCTCTTTACAGATTATTAAAATTGTGCTTGATATTTGCCTTTAATTTTTTCAAAGTTCATTTATTCAAGCATTCAACCTTATATCAATATTATATTTATGTTTAACATGATAATAACTGCATATGTTTCTGGTATAACATCTACCATCTCTTGGAGATACTCATAAAATTTCTCTCTGGCTTTTGTCTGTTTTTGTCTTGTCATTTTAAAAATACTAGAACAGGTTTGGCAGAAGGA
Organism: Diabrotica undecimpunctata; assembly: GCF_040954645.1. Taxonomy (NCBI): domain Eukaryota; kingdom Metazoa; phylum Arthropoda; class Insecta; order Coleoptera; family Chrysomelidae; genus Diabrotica; species Diabrotica undecimpunctata. The sequence goes on along the minus strand of NC_092803.1, from coordinate 135,064,233 downwards.
AAGAGAACAGAGATCCACCACGAAAGAGACGGGACGATAATATTCCACTTAAGTAGGAGGCACCGTCATAAAGAAATAGGCAATTTACCTATATAAAAGAAGAAGCATTTTAATTAAAATTCGAAAAATTTTTGTCACTATATATTAAGTAAGCATTCTAAATTCATCATCATTAGTTGGCGCTACCGCCCTTCGTGAGTCCTAGCCTGCCTCAAAATATTCTTCCACCTTTCCGGTCGAGTGTCTGTGTTCTCTATTCCCTTACTCCAGTCTTCCTTATATAGTCCTGCACATCTCCAGATATCTGAGTTTGGGTCGCCCACTTCTTCTTCGTATGACTGGAATTCTAGATTACCGCCCGGAAAATAAACAACATAAAAACATAAACAATATTCTTAAAAAGTTATTATATGATGAAAAATTATGACCATGATTCTGTTCATAATGCTTCTACACGTGTGTCACCTTACAACACCTTTATGATGTATGTCTTCGACAATAACATATGAACAATGTTATTGTTGATGATGAAGTATTTTATTTAACGAGCATGTCGACTTTGACAAGACTTTTTTCTGTTCCAGGTGAAATTTTTTAGAAAGTGTTCCATTAAACTATCTTTGTGATTAGATTGTGACTTTTGTTAATTGTTTTTATGTGTTTTAAGGTTTTTTTAAGTCATGTGTTCCGAAATAATGAATTTATTCTAGACTTTCTAGACTTCTAATTACTACACTTTTTTTTAGTCGTTGCCAGTTTGAAAACAAATTTATTTTTCATCTTCAGAGCATTATTAGGTCCCTACAAATATTTTATCCTGTCGCTTGTACATACTGATCTTACTACACTTGAATGCAAAAAAATCGACTCAAAATTATTTTGCGAAAGTTCGTCTCCTGTTTTAATCAAAAAAGGTGTAAATTTAAAAATATTTAGGATACAATTATTAACCTCATTATTGAGTTTGAAAAAGTTTTGATTTTTGGTAAATCGGGTGACGTATTACAAATAAATAATGCAATACGTAGAGAGGGGGTCAGAATTTGACTCATTGAAATCGACACGCACCGACTTAACGCGTTCGGTGAACATCGTAAGCATCAATTTCCATAGTAACCCACTAATACATCAGTCAATTAAGTTCGCAACTTCATAACAAATGGATACCACATCCATCAAAGCAGCTCAGGCAGTAGCATTATTGAGAGAAGACCTGAGCCAGAAAGCCGTGGCAAATCGACTAAATGCCAATCTGCTGTGTCCCGAGTGTATCGTCGGTACCAAGATACTGGTGATTATGTCCGCCGACAAGGAGGAGGTCGTAAACGAATAACAACAAAGAGAGATTATCGATTTCTTGTATCTAAATCTCTGAGAAATCGACATTTGACTGGTGCTAATCTCAAAGAAGAGCTTAGAGAGGTTCGAGGTGTGGTTACCAGCGTTTGGACAGTCAGAAGGAGACTGAAAGCAGCCAAACTGACACCAAAAAGGGCAGCTACGGGTCCCAAGGTAACTGCAGCCCAGAAGCAAAGACGACTAGAATTTGCTCGCGAACATCTGGATTGGGACGACTATCAATGGAGTCAGGTATTATTCTCCGACGAAAGTAGGATCTGCCTACATGGCAACGACAAGAGGCGTCGAGTCTATAGAAGGCCAGGGGAATGATTTGCTCAATGTTGTATACGAGAAATTGTGTCATATGGAGGCAGTTCTTGTATGTTTTGGGCAGGCATTTCTATGGATGGGAAAACCGAGTTGGTTTTCGTGCCTGGTGGACGACGTGGTGGAGGTTTAACGGCGGATCGTTACATCAGAGATATTTTGGAGGAAAATATGGTTCCATACGCGGGATTTATTGGTAATGCCTTTATTTTATTGCATGATAATGCACGATGTCATACCACACGAGTCACCACCACCTATCTGACTGAGATCGGTATACCTACAATTAATTGGCCTGCATTGAGCCCGGACATAAATCCAATAGAGCATGTTTGGGATGAGCTTAAACGAAGGGTCCAGGATAGAAATCATGCATCAAGAAGCATAAGGGAATTGAGAGCTGCACTTAATGATGAATGGGAAGCAATGCCTCAAGAATTTATTAGAAAAGTCATCCGATCCATACGAAATCGATTGGAAAGTGTAATTAGGAGTAGGGGTGGTAATATTAAATACTGAATAATTAAGAAATTTATGTTGTAACTGATGATTTCTCTGTTCATAACGTCTTTCTTGCGTTAGTTCCAATGATGAATATTTAGGAAACTCTGTTTGTATTGCATACTATTTTTAAAATGCGTCTTTCAAATAATGCAATAAAAGTTTTTGTAAGTTCAATACTAAAATTAATGTTTGCACATTACATTTTTTTATTTTCATAATTCTTACATTGAAACAGAAGGTGTAATCTCAAATATCGCTTTTGAGTCGATTATTTTGCACTCAAGTGTATATTGCCTATCATGAACTAGACTATATTTGTCCACTGCTAAAAGTAAGCCTCTCGTAAAATTTCCCATCGATTTCTATCTTGTGCTTCTTGCATACAATTTGTGAATTTGCTTAATAACATCCATCCATCTAGTCGATGGTCGTCCTCTGTTTCAATATGTCTGTTGTCTGGTCGCCATTCAAAAATCTGTCTGGTCCATCTATCATTCGTCATTCTGACAACATGTCTAGCGTAAGCCCATTTAGCCATGGCCATTTTTTTAACTGCATCCATGACTCCTGTTCTTCTTCTTATTTCTAGGATAGGTACTTTATCTCCAATGGTAATACCCAACATTGATCTTTTCACAGCGTGTTGTGTAACTCTTGTTTTATTTATGGTTTTTTTTTTTCAGAGTTACTGTTCCTGTACCATATGTAAGGACCAGTAAAACACATTGTTTAAAAACCTTTCTTTTTAAACAAAAGAGAATATTAGACTTAAAAATGTTGTTTAATCTACCAAAGGCAGCCCATGTGAGATCTATCCTTTTTTGTATTTCAGTTGTCTGATTATCTCGGCCTACGCAAATCTCATGCCCTAAATCTTTGTAAGCTCTTAGTTGGTCGATGCTATGACTTTCAATCTGAATTTTCTGGCTGGCAACAAAGTTGGTCATAAATTTTGTCTTTAAGGTGTTAATTTTAGGACCAATTGTTTTTGATGATACATAGTGCATTTCCAAAATATTTATAGCTTTATCAGCTCTATCAAATGGTATAACGATATCATCGGCAAATCTTTGGTAGGTCCTCTCCATTTATATTAATTCCCATATTATCCCTTTGTCATTTGCTTAAACGTGTATTCGAGTACAACTGTAAATAATTTCGGGGACATAGTATCACCCTGTTTAACCACGTTTTATTTGAAACTTTTTGGTATCTTTCTAAAGTCGGACACAAGCTGTACTAGTTTCGTAGATACTCTTAATCAAGGCAATATATCGATAGTCGATGCGGCAGTCAGCCAATGCTCGAAGCATTTTATGATGATCTATAGTATCAAAGGCCTTTTCATAGTCTACGAATATAAGAAAGATAGGGTTGTTGTATTCTTTGCACTTTTCTCTTAGTGTTTTATAACTTGTAGATGATCATTTGTTGCGTATATGGAGCGGAACCCAGCCTGTTCGCAAGGTTGGTAACTATCCAGTTTGTTCAGAAGTCGATTTGGTATTATCTTCATGAATAGTTTATACAAACTAATAAGTATGCAGTTCTTTAGGTCTGAGCTGTCACCTTTTTTGTGCGTTATGGTTACTAGTTCATTAAAATTTTTTCGTCAAACCAAACTTTCCTCGGGGATTTTGTGATGCAATAATTTTTCCTCTTTATAAGAAAGGAAATATGGAAAGTGCAGAAAGTTATCGAGGTATTAGCTTCTTAAATGCAGTAACCAAACTCATTGCGGCATTGACTTTAACCAGACTTACCTCGTGGGTACAAAATAATAACATTTTAAATGAGTTTCAGGCAGGATATAGAACTGGCTATTCAACTATAGACAACATTTTTAATCTTACGAGTATAGTAAACATCCAACATGCACGGGGAGTAAAAAATGTTTATACATTTTTTGTAGACTTTAGTGCTGCCTTTGATACAGTTGATCGATGGGCCCTTTTTTACAAGTTGAGTCGCTTAGGATTATCTACTAAAGTACTGAATTTGTTAAAAAGTATGTTCGCAAGTACAAAATCGGCAGTCTGGTCAAGGGAAGGTCTATCTGAATGGTTTGACTGTAATGTAGGAGTGAGACAGGGATGTCTTTTAAGTCCATTACTGTTTGCGCTTTTTGTGAATGACCTGCATGACGCATTGGGAGGCGGTTTGGAGATAAATGGTTTAATTATAAGACTTTTATTAGTGTGTTTGGCATGGATACTAGTCCTTTTGCCACGGACTTTTATTATATGCAGATGATTTGGTTTTGATGGCAATCAATCCGAAGGTGCTACAGCGGATGATTAATGAACTGGAAAAATACTGTAGGATGTGGAATCTAAAAATTAATTTAGATAAATCCAAAATTCTTGTATTCAGAAGAGGAGGTGGTGTGATCAGGGAATCTTGGAAGCTGAACGATCGAGTATTAGAGGTAGTGAATAACTATAATTATTTGGGAATGATACTAACACCCAAGTTGTCGTTTAAAGCTCATCTAAAAAAGCGCCAGAGTTTGGCAAAAGTAGCGATTCACACGGCTTGGAGTAGGTTAGTGTCTAAGGCTAATATACCCTTTTTGGCTAAAGTAACAGTGTATGAGTCGGTGATAAGATCAATTTTGACTTATGGGTCTCAGGTATGGGGTCTTTTTGGGTACAATGAGGTGGAAATCAGAAGATTTTATATAAAAAAAATGTTCTCTTGTCCAAGGTATTGTCCTAACTTTATGTTAGATTTGGAGACAGGTATTGCTAGAGTCAGCCTATATACAATGAATTTACATCAAAAATATGTTAAAAAAATACTAGGATATTCGAGTGATAGGTTGCCAAAATTTCTTTTGAAAGAAATGATAAAAGCAAGGTGTGGCTGGTGGAAAGATTGGATGAGCATGGGAGACAAATTTGGAATTGAGGTAAGGTGTGAATGGGAATGGAGAGAAAGCTGGCCTAGTATGATTGAGAATATGATAGAAAAAAAGAAGGAGGAGATACAGCGTCAGGCTGAGAATAGGGCACTCAAATCAAATTTTTGTGGACACTACAAAGAACTGCGGGAAGAAGAAGTAAACATGCATTATCTACTGGAAATGGAAAATTTTGGGGACATTCGATGGCTCTTCAAATTAAGATGTGGAGTTCTATATTTGAATGATCTACCTGACAGAAATGATGAAAGAAGGTTTTGCTCACTGTGTAACACAAAGGAAAGGAAAGATGTGATACATTTTTTGGGAAAATGTTCGGTGTTGAGACATATTAGGTTAAAGTGGTTGGATCGACATGAACTTAGTAGAGTGGAAGTAGTTACAATAATGATACAGGGAAAGGCTGAGTTAGCAGGTTATTGTAGGGAAGCACGGGCGTATAGGTATGAGTTAGTGAGCCTATTTAATTACTAAATCTATTAGCATGGTGTTATTTCAATAGTATTAAAATATTAAAATTAGTATTAATAATTTGTTTGCGAATAGCTATTATCTTTTTATCTGTCTTGTCTATCTTGACTATCTTGTTATTATTATTATTATATCAACAGCTTTCACCCCCTCTAAGGGACACATTCAATCATTTTAAATGCAATATATACCTTACTGTTATACTTTGTTATTACTGTTTAGTCTAGGGCGAAGTGCTACTTAGTAGGATATACACATTTATTTTATTACTTACATTTATATGAATATTTACTTAATTTATTTTTTATTAATTTTAATGAAATTGTTAGATGTAATGAACCTTAGTGTAATTTTTTGTATATTAATTAGGGAATAATATTAGTTTGCCAACCCTCCTGATGGCATGTGCCAAGGAGAACAAATGTCACCAAAAGAGAAAATTGTATTTTTTTTAATGGGAAGTAAAAAGACATTATTGATTGATTGATTGATTAGTTCATTATAACATTTGGAAGGGGGTTACAGGTCTTATCAAACAAATATTGTTTTTCTCAACACATTTATTAGCGTTTCTCCTCCCGTGATTTGTTCTATGATTAGCCCATATTTTACAGGTGATTTATTGTGTTTAATCTCCGAGAGGACTCCTTTTTTCCTCTGTTGTGATATTTGGAATGTCTTCTGAGCCTATATTTTAAACTTTTGGTATTTGACTTTGATAAGGATCTAGAACTTCTACACGTTTATACAATTTATAGTAAAAATCTTGAGCACGTTTTATATAAAATTTGCAAATATTTTTCGAATATTACTCGCCTATTTTTTTTGTATATTACTTAGAGAGTTGCATACATAGGTTCAATAACTAACACCATTATGTAAAATGACTCAATTAAAGATAGAAGAGTTAAATTAATAATAAAAAAGTTTAATGGAATTATTTATCATGTGAGCTTTTCTTTTATCTCCTAAGGTTGTCAAGTAGACGCAATATCTAATAGCCAGAAACTTAAATCGCAAGGTAGTATATTAGCAATTACTTACGTTAATTTTGTAAGCGACACCTGGCTCTACTTAAATTACGGTTTTCGCAAGACTTGCTAACCACGTCCCGAACTTAATAATTAATTTTCGGGGTTTAAGCAGAGACGTAGAAAAAAAATAAGGAGGTGGGAAGTTACCATTTGGAAATAAGGAAAATCGAAAAACAACATAACATAAAATAGAAAATATTAAGTAATAATAAAATTAAGGAGCATATTTTAATTATGACAGAATCGTGAAACTATATATTATACACAAAACTTTGCAACAATAAGCGTTCAAACGTTCAATGCATTACTTTTACTTAAAGTATGCAGCTATTGTTTCTTAATTTGCCTAAATATACAATTGCTTTTTAAAAATATTCAAAAGTAAAACCAAATATAGAATATCAACATTTATAATTTAATACATATTTATTTTTTACTTAAAAACAAATGAAATTATCAAACACTGATATTATAATTAAGAATCTGAAACATTATAGTCTGAATTTATACATGGTTAAATATTTTTCAAACTTTTTAACTAAAAACTTTTGTCTTCTATCAATGAATGTGTTTGGACACAGAAAATTTTCGTTCCATATCAACAGACGTTATATATATACAGGGTGTTTATACATACACGTTATATATACAAAAGTGTATACAAAAAAAGTTACAGCCCTTTGAAGTTACAAAACAAATTGTTTTTTTGCATTATCTTCTAAACCACTTAACATTTTGTAATAAAATGGATACGTTACTTTCTTGTTCTAAAAGCATTTTTCATAAAAAAAGAAACAACACAATCTAAGCGAACAGATAAATTTTAAGGGGGGTGTGCAGCGGTAAATCCCCCCAAACTTTTGATGAGTACGTTCAAATCAAATAAATTTTGTGTGAAATAATCATGTTGAATAACCAAATCATTAGTTTTACACATTATTTAAAATTTTTTTTTTGCTCTTATCACTTTTTCGAAAAACTAGTTTTTTCCTAGTTGGTCATAAAATTAAATTAGTTTCTACGGATACAATAATTACAGAGAGTTCCATCAATAATAGTCAATAATTTAAAACTATCATTTATTGTGTGAATAAGATTTATATTAAAAATTTTGATATTACAATCTCTTATCACTTTTTTCAAAAAACAGTTTTTATTGAGTTACGGCTTTTTCATTACCCTTTAAAAAACAACGTGCAACTAAATAAATGGCTTTAATGAATTAACAAGTACAAAAAATGTCTATAACCTCTATAAATATGATATTACAATAAATGTTCAAAATGACCCCCATTTTCTTCAATACACATTCGGTATAGTTTTAATAAGGAAAACCTAATGCACTGAAAAATTGATTTGCAGCTTCAATTATTCTAACCCACAATTGTTGTTCGTCCTCTATTGTTACAGAATACACTTTCTCTTTTATAAACCCCCAAAAACAAAAGTCCATGGTGATAAGAGGCAAAACAGTTTTAAACTAATAATGCCTCAAAATTCATTCAATTTGAACGTACTCAACAGTTTGGGGGATTTAGTCCTGCACACCCCCCTTAAAATTTTTTTGTGCGCTTAGATTTTGTTGTTTCTTTTGTATGAAAAATGCTTTCAGAGCATGAAAGTAACGTGTCCATTTTTATTACAAAATGTCAAGTGGTTTAGGAGAATGCAAAAAAACAGTTTTTATTTTGGAACTTCAAAGGGCTATAACTTTTTTTGTATACACTTTTGTACAAAGGTAAGTTGGATTCAATCAATTTATTTTTGCCCCGGAATGCGTGATTTAATTTATGACATACCTTTTTGAAACACCCTGTATAGGGCAGTATTTTAATTAAGACAGTAAACTACTTTGTTCTACTAATCATTTTCTAATTTATTTCTAATTTTAATCTCTGTATTTTAGGGAATTTTTTTACAATGAGCAGAAAAGGTATCAATAAGATTAATCGACTTACTTAATTGTAAATTTCTTTGTTCTAATGGCATTATTAGATAGATATAAATAAAAAACTAAAATTAACTTTTATAAACATAAATTCTTTAGCAATTTGTACGTTACTTAAAAGTTCTTGACTTTCAATTACACACTGTGAGTCATTTTAAATATCTAACATAAACATAATGTCTTTTATGGCATCAACATGATTTGCGTAAAAAATTACTGCTTTAATCCATGTTTTCCATCTTGTAATTACGGGCTCTAAAGGCAAACTTGCATATGATAATTTTTCCTTATAGATTGGTACACATAAGGGTGCTTTAAAAAATAACTTTTTAACGTTTGAATTTATTTAGGTATTGACTAAATGAAATTCACTTCTAAGAACTTCTGCTACTTTGTTTATGCCATGTAGAAGACAAGTGGCGTGTACCATATTTGGATAAAATGTTTTTAACTTTCTTCTTTTGTTTACTATATAGGGAGTGGAATCTGCTAAAAATATTTAACAATTAACAGGGAAAGGTGGGAGAATATCGACCGCAGGGTAATACTAATCACTTTCAAATTTCATCTAATTGACGTCGCAGAGCAAAACAGGTAGTGCACTGACCATTTAGTCGTTTTTGATATGCCATAGGCACTTAGTGTCTAGTAAATTTGTGTTTTGTGAAAGATTTTTATAAGATTCTACAATCGTATGTATCACAAAATCATACATACATAATCAAAAAAGTTCATTTTAGCAATGAGCACGTTTTTTCCAACATGATTGATAGTACCCTTATTGTGATAGGTCTTAGTTGATGTTATTTATTTCAGACGCCACGAACATATCACAGAAAAACGACATGATCCTTATTAATCCAGTTACTGTGGCATTTTCCCTTTAAATTTTTTATAACTGCACCGATTTATCTGAAATTTTTTACAGTGGGTAGTAAATTACTCAAAAAACATAAGTTATATGGTGCCGATGTGTGCTTCTACCCCTGGGGTGGTTAGTACCCCATCCAGGGGGTTGAACTTTTTACACTCAAAATAACCCCGGGAATTGATAGAGAATAAAATTTTAAACAAAAAATTTAATATAAATTTTTTTCGCTAAATCAATATTTTTTGAGTTATACGCACATGAAAAAGTAAACTTTTCGCAAAACATGTTTTTCAATGATTTTGTACGAATAACTCAAAAACAAAGCGTTTTATTGAAAAATTTTTAATGAACAAAAATAAAGCTTATAAAAAAACAAAGAGATTTTTTTTATTAAGTATTATAAGTACAATACTAAGCGATTTATAATTGTTGGAAGATGGCTTTTTATTTTTGGGATACTATACTCGATGCATTTAACATCAAATATCGGAAAATGGACATCTTTTTTGATAAAAACTTATACAACACTTTTTAAAGAGCTAGAAAAAACCTTTAAAATGAGCTATGTTAAAAGCCATTTTGACTAAAACAAAGCGAAATACGAAGGAAATAATTTGAATTACTCTAGCGTTTAAAAAAAGGAACGAGCAGTATAAGTAACACTATTTCGATCATAATTGAAATTAAACGTATATCTTCTACAATTCATTTTTTTTAGTGTTATTTATAAGTTTTAAAAGTTTAGCCGGTTTAAAATGCGTATTTTTTGAAAAAATCATGTTTAAATTAAAAAATATTTTTTTAATTATATAAAAATTTATATTTTTTCAAAATAAATCTAAAACTATAAGAGATACGTAAAAAATGGTTTTATACCAAAATGTAGTTTTTTTCTTAAGAAACATTTTGATTTGTTTATTTTTGTTGTAGCTCGAAAAATAATAGAGATATAGCCAATTGAAGTTTGAGATACAGCGGCTGACACACCTGTAATCAGCACTTTGGCCCTTTACTATTTAAAAAGAAAGAATTTTAACATATTTACATCTACTTAGTCTTGTAGCTTTTAAAATTACCTTTAAAATATTTTTTAATGGTCACTGTAGCTTAAAAACTAACGGAGTTATTCTAAAAAAATTTTGGAGCATGTGATTTATATTTTGGAGCATCAACTTATTTTCTGTACATATAAATGCTTTATTCAAGTATATTCGAAAAACTGATAACAGACACACTAACACTCACACAAATATGTATATAATACATACATATATATATATATATATATATATATATATGTTATGTATATAATACATACATATATATATATATATATATATATATATATATATATATATATATATATATATATATATATATATATATATATATATATATATATATATAGTATAGGCACCTCTAAACTGAACATCTGCTTCAGAGAACTAACGAACACAGAGAAGCGACACTCCTTTGAAGTTGTCCTTCAGATCTCGAAGACATTTTAGAAGCTGGGAGATACTGTACAATTTTGCTGTATGGCCTTGCCAAAGACACCCACATGAACAAAATGAATAAGGTCGAAGATTATTCATCATTACTTGCGATACGAATCCTTTATTAAAGCCACAACTAAAAATAGTGCAGTTAAATTATCATCTCTTGTACCAACTGTAAGTGCCCTGGATGAGCATATCAAAAGAGTTTATTTACAAACTCAGATATGGCTTGGAAACAAAGAGATTGATATAATGGATTGGGGATGGTTCAAGAGTGATGATATTTTACAACCAATAAAAATGAAAAGCTCACCTGCACCAGAATAACTATTGAAAATGATTTTTTGCAATTGCAAAAAGGGTTGCGGCTCAGCGTGTGGCTGTCGTAAACTAGGTCTATTTTGCAATGCTACGTGTGGAACATGCTTGACAGACAATGAATATATTGATATATTGTAAATAATTTTTATTTTTGTAAATATATTTTGTATACTTTCTAATGTAAAGTATTTTTGATGCATATTTTTTTAGAATAAAAACATCATGAGTATACTTAATTTTTTAAAGGGGAATTTTTTTGTGAGCATAGAGGTGGTTTTTAAGGGTTAAAAATAAGCAACTATTCAAAAAATATTTTATTGATAAGAAAGGAATTTTTGAATATAAATGTACATTAAAAACTTTTAAACTTGTTTATAAGGATTTTTTTATATATTTTGACATAGGGGGTAGTTTTTAAGAGTCGAAGTATTGCAATCAACCAAAATTATTTTATATAAGTAGAGAATTACATTGTAGATGATATAAATGCACTACAAAAGCGTTTGAACCTGTTAAACGATTTTTTATAATTATTTTTATTAAAAGGGGTGGTTTTTAAGATTATTTAAGGGTTGAGAATGTACACAATATCCATTATTATAATTGACAATATTTCAATTACCTAATTTAACACGATTTAAGTTCAGAAAATGCTTTAATATAAATTTTTTTCATTATTTTCAATAAGGGGTGATTTCACCCCTTAAAAATAAAAAGCTCACCTAGCGCATATATAACTTTTGAAGAGGGAGGTAAGATAAATTTAATTCCAAATTATTAGCAAAATCGATTCAGTTATAAAAAATTTAGAGGTATTGACCTCTTTTCCTCCACAGTGACTGGAGTATATGGGGAGAGCCCTCAGCGATATAGCTGACAAATTACTTTCGATAAGAGGAACATCCAAGTTCTACAACATCCCTTATGGAACATGGCAAGACCGATTAAGAGGTCGTTTCGAGGCCAAAAGAATTACACTAGGACGAAAAGCTGTCTTTGCCAAGAAAGAGAAATCCGAATTTGTATCTAGAATTTTAGAACTGTCGAAGTTAACCTTAAGTCCCGTACCATACGTCAAATGGTTTTTGAATATCTAGAACAAAACAAAATGGCAACGAAAATGTGTGGAAAAGACTTCATTCATTTATGTACCGTCATCCAGAACTCAGTTTGCGTAAAGCAGAAGCAACAAGTTTAAGTAGAATTACTGCTTTTAATCGTGAAGACTCAAAGATATTTTACAAAAACTTGGCAACTTTATGTGATCGTTACAAATTTGAATGTCATCAAATTTTTAATGTTGATGGGTAATGTTTATATTCCCTGTAAAATTGTTGCTGCCAAAGGCCAGAAATAAGTCGGTGCAATTACCAGTGAAGAACGAGGAAAAACCACGAGGCTAGTATGCGCTTTCAGTGCCTTAGTTCAATATATTCCTCCCATGTTTATTTATAAAAGAAATCGGATAAAAGAAGGTTTGGGCAAAAATGGTCTTATTGGGGCAATATACAGATGTTTCAAATCAGGGTGGATAACGGAACAATTTTTTTTGGAATGATTAAAACATTGTCAGCGGCATGTTAGTGCTTCTAAAGAACATCCAGTTCTTTTAGTGCTGGATAAACACACAGCGCATTCAAGCCTGGCTTCTTATAGTTTTTGTCTCGACATCGGAATAAATCTCCTTTACTGCCACCGCACACCTCCCACAGTCTCCAGGCTCTAGATATCACGTTTTTTTCTCCATTCAAGACAGCTTACTACCAAGAATGTGACAAGTATATAAAATAAAAAAATATGAAAAAATCAATACAACAGACGTTACGGAACTTGTTAAAAATACCTCTAATAGGGCTGCTTCTGTTGAGAAGGCTGTAAATGTTTTTAGAACCACGGGGATCTTTTTTTTTAATTCCGAGGTTTTGTTTGAAGAATAATTAATATCTACACCAGTAGTTAAATAATATCAAGATAATGTGTCTTCTCTGCCCGATACACATTAAACACCATCGCCAACACCAGTTCGCCTAGATAAACTACCAGGGCCCAGTGTAGTCGAAAATAAAAACTGCACCATCATTAGAAGATTCTTTATCTGAATCAAAATTGAAGGAAGTTTCAGACATTGATCTGAGCAACGATATGAATAAATCTGTGCAGCTAAAAATGAAAGCTTATCTCGTATATATTTTAGTGAACTAAGTCTCTACCGGTACTACCAGCCAGTAGTTATACAAAAACTAGAAGCAGGTGAACTTACCACTTGACCATTTGAACGTCAATACCATTAAAAGAACAATTAGAAAATAAGCAACAAAAAATACAAGAGAATAATGAGGTTAAGAAAGTTAAACGAACAATTGGAGCTACTAAGATAAAAACAGAAAAATTAGTCAAGAAAATACACCAAACACGAGAAAGCGAACTATGTGCACTATGTTCGAAGTTTGAATCAAATGAATTATGGTGGAGATGTCGACTCTATGGTCTCTGGGCTCATGCAGACTGCACGGAAGCGGATACTGCTACCCTTTATATGTGCTCAAACTGTAAATATTACCAAAGAAATATGCATTTTATACGTAAACCAAAGTAAACTTATCCATAGAACTTGTCCATCTGTGATCGGTATTTTCCATCCTTGATCGATATTACCCATTACTTTTTTGTCGATATTACCTGATTAATCGATATTGCCCGAATTTTTTAAGTTTAAAAAATATGTATTTTTAAAATATTTGTAATATTTTTATAATATTTTTGGAGCAGTTATTGGTTAACTGAATGAACTATATGCCCATATTTTAAGTTTCAAATTCGTGTGACTTTCAAATCGTGTGTTTCAACGATCCAACTTCTCTGTCTTTTTTCTCCACCTTTTGACCGAAAAACCCACCACTCTTCGAGTGATCCTTATTTATATTGGGTTAACGGTCGTACTCCTTTTTTCGATATATATATATATATATATATATATATATATATATATATATATATATATATATATATATATATATATATATATATATATATATATATATTGTTATGATATGTAAAATCAAGAAAAATATTGGTTTGTTTAAAGATATTTCAAAATTCAATAACATCAAAATAATTCAGATAAGTAGGATAATATCCAACAAACATTTCGAAGAAGGAGAGTTATTAATTTCTTGAATTACCTGTACTAAACAAAATGTAAGCTTTACATAAATCATTTCTTTGTTATACTTGAGTGACCCGCATAAGTTTAAGTGAAAGCCACAGACAATTGAACGGGGTTTTTTCAAAATACATTAATGCAGTGATTAAAGACAATAGAAGGGATTATAGAAAGTGGTTCTTGTTAGTTTTTTAAGAATTATAGAAAAATATTATTTGTAAATAAGTTTTAGGAAATTTATAAGTATAGGTAAAAATTTGTTTGTTATCGAAATGAAAAAATGGGGGAATTGTGACGAGTTGTGATTGGCGGAGATTGAAAAAGGCGGGATAAGTATGTAGGAAAAAGTTTAGCGAGATTGAGGAGAGAGAAAAGAGATAGCAGTTGGTTTCCAAGTCTGTAAGAGGAAGAGGGATTGTTCTCTGGCGGTTCCTGAAATGTAGCAAGCAGTAGTGTTGAATGTTAGTGAGTTTTTGTGGATTTAGTGTATCTGACAGAGCTGAAGCAGCAAAATATTGTAAGTCATATTTCTCTACTTATATTCCAAGAGTCACTGTTCAGGCCAACGAGAGATTCAGTTTATCGTAAAGAGAAGATATTCCAAGAGTCATTTTTCACTCGGGCCAACGAGAGATTCAGTTTATCGAGAGGAGAAAGGCTATCATAATTTGAATGATTTGTGCTTTTGAAGGAGAGCATTAAGGACGATATACTTGCAACAATCTGTGTAAGATTGCTGATTACATAGGGAGCGGTTGAGAGGAGATAATACAGTCTACAAGGAACAAGGATCTGGACCACTCATCATCAGAGAGAGATATTTTTGTTTTCTGCAGTTTTTTTTTTCTTTTATTGATAACACAATTTTTACACGTAATTTAGAAAGGATATAAATATTTTGATTAGGAGAGTTAGAATAGTTTGGGATTTTGAGTTTTCAATTAATATTTTTTGTACCATTAATTTTGATTGTTCACGTACGGAGAACAAAATTTTGAGAATCCTTATGTGAGATTTGTTTATTGAAAACTTTTGAGTGTGAATTATTTCATTATTTTTATTTCAATATATAGTGTTAGATCATATGTGTTTTTTATTATTCCGGTATTCTCTGGACCTTACCTTTCACATGTAATAGCATAGATATTGAAGCACGAATTTAACCCTGAGATAAAAGAATTAAAAATTGTGATAAAGTCATAATCATATCATTTAAATAATTTTAATTAATCAAAAAAAATTAATTAGCTAATTATTGCTTGGCGCACCAAGACTTCAAATATCACAATAATATATATATATATATATATATATATATATATATATATATATATATATATATATATATATATATATATATATATATATATATATATATATATATATATAGTGCTAGTCCGTTCCCCCCCTCGTATCTTTTGAACAGTTTTACTTATAATAGTGAAATTTGGAGGGAGGTAATAAACAGACGTAAGCTTCTTAACTAGTCATATCAAGTGACGTAATAGTGACAGATGACGTTATAACGTCACTGTGACAGATCATTTTAAATAGCACCTTATGGCAAGTGATACCTCGTTTGAAAGGTATTGAAAATACCTACTCAATTATACTAATTTTATTTCAGTTTAAGCTTATTTTGATGAATAAATTAAATAAATACTAAAATTGCAGTTTCGCATTTAATTAATAAATATTAAAACCTCCGCCACTGGCTACTTTCAATTTGGTTATTTTTCAATTATTTAATTGTTTGTACGTCAACATTAACTTTTTTGACAATTAACTAGAGGCGAACGTTAGAATATTTATTAATTAAATGCGAAACTACAATTATTTTTATATACCTATTCAATCATTCTAATTTTGTTTGGATTTAAGATGATTTTGACCAATAAATAAAGAAAATAAAAATTAAAATTCTGGTTTGACATTTAAATAATAAAAATTTTACGTCCGTCTTTGGTTATTTGTCAAAAAATTTTACGTTTGTCAATTCTCTAGTTGTTTTTAGTTTGCAAATGCGTTTATACCTCAATATTTAGTTTCTGTTTCTACTTAGTTTAGTCAATTCTCTAGTTACTTTTAGTTTGCAAACGCGTTTATACCTAAATATTTAGTTTCTGTTTCTGCCTAGTTTAGTCAATTCAAGTTTAGTCAAGTTGTTTTTAGTTAGTTGTTCTTAGTTAATATTTAGTTTAAATATTGTTTACCGAGACGTTTAAATTTTTAAA